>NW_013672768.1:19513-23184 GCF_000517525.1 Limulus polyphemus
AGAAGAGTGAGTTGTAATCTAAATAGTGTTGACAAAACCTGGTCGAAACGTTGTACATTTGCTGTCATGTTAAACTTATATTAAAGTTTCTCTTCATTACCCATTTAAGCCGTCTCCAGCCATTATTAGTCTCAAAGTGGGTTCCTCGTCATCGAATAGGCTTAAGGGAATTACTGGAGTTAAAGTTTATAGACGAATTCTCATATTTTTAGGCCTAGACATTATTTTTGTTGTAATTATATATTTCTTTTACTTGGGGGTGCAAGTTTTTCGTTTGTCTAGGGCGCCAGAATGTGTTAAACCGGCCCTGTTCATGTTGTAACGAAGAAAGGCTTTGTTGCTAGAGGGTACCTAATACTTGTAGCATCGCGCATAATAGGAACCACACCCTATAACTCTTTGCTTTGCCTTCATTCTAATAACTAATATCCTCTCTCATCTTGCTAAACTGGTCAACATATTGTTTGAAGAGGATGTGCATGTTTAATGGACTTCATTCCTGTTAAGCATGTATGTGATGAGAGCTTTGATTTCTATTAAGTGACTTGAGACAGTGAAGAGTCCTCGAAACAGTTCTTTCATTTCTTGTCAAGTATGTCTCAAGAATTAATCAAAACTCTGGTCTTAAGCAGGCAACATCAGTGCCAAGCCTTGCTATTCGTGATGACTGTGGAAGTGAACTGCCATGAACTATAGAGAGGTAAAGCCGCCTCTAACAACTAACTGTTCATTCACGAGCGTAAGCTGAGTGACCAATTATTAGCATTTCAGATCAAATAACAGATTATCAGATGCCTTATTTACATAAAACTTATCTAATGGAGTTATTGAAGTTATTTCATAATAATTGTTTTCCTTGTTTCCTCTTATTTTTTATTGGTTCGTTCAATGTATTATAGTTATCAATTTATGAATAATATACTTTTCAGTTCCAATAACAGATTTAATATTTCCGTACTCTAAAAATATTCAATCTCCTTTAAAATTGCTATGACACACTTGAGAATACACACAGCTTAGTATTTGAGTTGAGTACTAAGTGGAAATTTCAAGGGTAGTGCTAGTACACACAGACACTGATCCTGTATGTAGAGATTAGCTGCCTTGCAGGAGGCTGAAGAGAGAGTTCCTTTGCTGATTTGCCAGTATTCTATTGGCTATATTCTGTCCCGTTGATTCCCCATCTTTTGCTTTTCCTAGTCAAATCATATGGTAGTTTGTTTTCCAGCAGTCTCATTCTTTCTGAATGTCGACGAAGACCTTTTTGGTTGCCACTTTCACCTTACCAGAAAAGTCAACATCCTGCCAATAGAGTTACGCTGGAGGGGCCCTCTAGCGAGTTTGTCAGCTTCCTTGTTTAGCTTTACCCCTGCATGTCCTTGGCACTTACATTCACGTGTCTATATTCAGTTCGTTGCTTTCAATAATTCAGAAAAGAGATTCCAGCTCTTTCCTTATGCTTCTTGTGAGGAGGTTGAATGCTCCACCAACCTTATGCAGAATGTTGTTATTCAGTGAGACACCGAATGTCCAATCACTTGTGACAATGATCTTTAAATAAATGCTAACGGATTCTGCTTCACCCTCTATCTCTATTCCTTTTCTATCTAGGCTGATTTTCAAATCCAAGTGCTACCAGATGTTTATTTTACATGGGAACATTTGAGATATACTGGTGATGAATTATCCCAGTGGTGATTGTATAGCACCTGTCCACCTGTGACTGTCTTCTGAGGCTCAATTTATTCAATACCCTGATTTATTGGTGTATACAGAGTCGTTGCAGGGCTGAAATATCTCAATTGAAAATGGCAGTGACATGGTCTTTGTACTGCAAGATCAAAGTAAAGAAAGTTGCTTGTACGTACTGTTGATATACTGTAATGCTGCTAAGGCTTGTGAGGTATAATAGAGCGTTGATAGGAGTGGTTAAAATACATACCCTGACCAGTCTTAAACAGGTGTTTTGTATCTTTTCGGTCTTAACTAGCTGTGTAGCCCTCATACTGATCATGAATAAAGCATAGCTGACAAAAGAGTGGATAAGGCTTTGATAGAGCAGAAGCTGCTGACGTTCTTCATGTATATTTCCTGGAGAAACCTACAGTGCATTGATTCCCTTGGTAGCTATGGCTATCATTGTGTTCATATAGCTGGTCTTTTTTCCAGAGAGATAATAGTGCCAACAAAGGAAGATGATAGTTTGTACTCCTCAGCATGTCTGATGTTGAGAGTGCAGAACATGGATGTGGCTTTTTCAGGACTGATAATATTTTCTCTGTCATTGCACCTTTACTCACCTTGCTGAGGAGTGGTTGCATTATGCTTTCAATTCGAACTTTTCTAGAGCCTCTACTGTACACCAGAATTTCATCAACACCTAGTTAGACTGTCAAGATGGACATATTCATCATGTATACGTTAAAGACTGGTCAAAGTGGTGCTCCTTGAGATGGTAGTGTTTATGGTTATCCAGCTTCATGATTCATGAGACATCTTACTGCCAAGGTAGTCTGACCAGTTTCAAAACATTCCTATGTATCAGCTGCAAATTCAACAATATTGATTCAGGTTTTTCTTCCATTTGGATAACAACATAATGAAAAAATGGTAGTGGTGATTTAATCTAATAGAAAGGCTTTCTAGCTACAGTTTTCTCTGTGATATTGCCAATAATTCGATGGCCTTTCAGACGAGGATGATCTTTGACGGGTTTGGGTAAGGATTAGATAAAGACATCAATACCTATTTCAGAAATGATACTTGTTGTCCATTTATGTTGATACTCCAACACTAACTTCACAAGTTGGGTTCTCTAAGCTTCTTAAAGTGAATATTCTTACACCATCCAGACCTTGATCTCCATCTTTAGATGTACTTATGTCTCCGTGTTTCTCATTCAAGCTAAAAATCGCTATTATGCCTGCATGTAGTATATCAGATAGGGACTGCTGTAACTTCAGCCTTGCATTAGTCTTTACCTATACAAAGTGCAGTACTATAAACATCTGAAATGACTGACACTGCTATTTTTTTTTATTTTGTTCCTGTGCCAGTCATAAGCTTGATTGAGTGCCAGAATGAACTTCTTGTGTGTTAGGCTTTGCTGCTTAAATATTACATTTCACGTCATGTACCTTGAAAAACTGTCACCAGTAGAGAGCACAGTCTCTAATCCGTGCAATCCTATCTTCATCTGTTCAGGCTGTGTCGTGCCTTAACTGCATGAACTCAGCTTTGTCTTGATTGCATACTTTCCAGCCTTTATCAGTATCATCAATTCACCAACATAGGGTGTTCCTTTTACAGAAATAATTGATTTGACTTTTCTCAGTGGTGGAATGATGACATGAGCAATGCCGGAAAGCTGGACATCCTTGTATGGTTTTCTAGGTTATACAAGTTTAGTGTTTTCAGATGTCATTTTACTCACAGAGTTGTCCTATATTTATATAGGAATTTCAAGATTATGCAATGTAATGCTATTAACTTATTCTTGGGAATTATTCAGTCAAAAAGCTGTTTAAAATACTAAAGTTAAATGTGATGCCCAATCTATTATTCAAATTTACCACTTTTCACTAGTTTTGGGGAATTACATCTTTATTAGCAACTGTTTCACTAACACTTATATAGATAAATTTCATAGACAGATATTTGTACCATTGATT
>NW_013672768.1:24118-32640 GCF_000517525.1 Limulus polyphemus
GCGGCACATTGATATGTCTGTGGAGTTACAACGCTAGAAACCGTGTTTCGATACCCGTGGTGGGCAGAGCACAGATAGCTCATTGTGGAACTCTGTGCATAACTACAAACAAACAATCTTTATCGGTGACCCTGAAAAGGTCAAATCGAAAGAATAAAGACAAGGCTTTATGTTAATACATCATATAGTGGCGGAGTGCAAATTATACATATGATATGTAACTCAGTTAAATTAACTTAAATCCTTCCCATGCCGAGATAGAACATAGGATCCAGTTCTGAACTCCAACTTAGTTGGTACAAGCGAGTGAGAATGGTGACGCATCCCCCCTGGACAGGATGCCAGTCCATCATAGGTTAACCACCAGCTAACAGCGGATACCCATTATACAGTTGGGTAGACTGGTGGATAAAGCGTCTTGCTTAAGGACACAACAACATAACGCGAACCAGCCTCGAACTCACAACCATCCGAATACAAATCCAAAGCGCAAAGCCACTGAGCCACACTGTAACTCAGTGACTAAATATAATTCGAATAACATTTATTTTTAGTTTATCGGCTGAATAATTCATAAGAGGAAAATAATAACATCAATGCTGTCTATTCTCGAAATTCCAATATAAATATAGGATTGCTGTGTGAGTAAAATTACATCTCAAAACACCATGCATATAATATACACTTCAACATTATATGAAGCCTAGTCTTATTCTGTCGATTTGGGCTGGAATAAAATGTAGTAAAAAAAAAAATCTTTCGATTTGAACTTGTCCAAGATTACTGACGAGAGATGGAATTCGCTGAAACTGGTATAACTCAGTGACAAGTTGTAAATTGGATAACAGTTTGGGCTTCACATTCGTATTTGAATATGACTGTTTTATGCCACTTTATCTTCCAGTACCTCACACACGAGGTGATCACTGTAGAAATCATATCCCCTATACCAGGTATAAATGACACTCAAAGTGGTGTTAACGATGAAAGGTGTATATAAGCTCAACGAGTCTTGTTGTTTCAGCATCTTGAATTTCTCACACAAAGCACATTTGAAAAACATATTTGTAATTTTTGAAACCAGATTAATCTATTTGTTGTTCTGATTTATATCTTGTAATAAACAACATGCTTTGACACTTTTAACTAATATTTTACACACTTAATTTACCACTTTACTTTCAGGTAGCCTCGAAATATAAATGAATTAGCAACTGTTTCACTAACACTTATATAGATAAATTTCATAGACAGATATTTGTACCATTGATTAATCAAGCAGTAAGCTCAATCATTTATAATCTGCTGTACTAAAATAAACAAAAAGTGTTCATCTTATATTGAGGTAACTTTAGTAGTTTTATAGCACAAGGTTTCTGATGAATATACACCTAAATACTTGTATCCAAAAGCTAGTCTTTGCTCTTTATTAAAATACCATTTTTCACTCCTTCTCATCTAACTATTGATTTGTCCATAATCACGTCAGACAAAGTTAGCATTTTTACATTTATCACGGAATCTCCTAATAAAACTACATCATCAGTATACATCAATTCTGTTAATCACTTCGTTCCTAAACCAGAATGATATTATATACCACCAATATTGCTGTTAACAAATGAGTTAGTCCTTCATGTGGTTTTTGTATAAGATTTCATAATTTGTAGCATTCCCATACTTTATAATATATATATATACTATCATAGGTTATTGTTTCATGAGAACTACAGTCAAATGCTTGATTAAAATCTATATAATATACAAATAATTTATCTTTTTCATACATATAGTCCTTTCTGCAGCAAACTCTGCAAAAAAAAAACAAAAAACTCCTACTATTTCACTATATCATTTTCTTTCTGCCTAGTCTTTCACTCTGTTATTTATACTATCAGTACACGGTTTACCTATTGTTTTAAGCAAAGAAATACCACAATAATTATTAACCATATTAGCATTACCTCCATGTTATCAGTCCATAGCATCACTCGAACAACGTAAAACAAATATATCCAAACTTCAATATATAATTAAACATTACTCCAGTAGTGGCTAAATTTACAGGTTTCAACATTTCAACAATGAATACAAAAATCAATCTGCACTTTGATATTTACAAGAGTTGAGGTATATCAACAGTGTTTTACTTCTATACATCAAGTCAAAGTTAATTTTTCATCGTTACAAAATTCAACATTAATTTTATTTTTTAATATTAGGGCTGAAATAAAATCACGCAGGTGGTAGTCTTTTCTCTTTATTACTGTTTACACACTTTAACACTCTTCCAAAAATATTCTTAATTTTCCATTTTTCTCGCAATTCGTTTGTTTGTTTTAGCACGGAGTTATACAATGGGCTATCTGCGCTCTGTTTACTATGGAGAATCGAGCCGTGGATTTTAGCGTTGTAATTCCGTAAACTTATCGCTGATTCACTGGAGAATTATCGTTATATGATTGTCCTTAAAATTCTCGATATTTTTTTTTTTTATTTAGCCTATAAATAACGTCAGATTTTTCTTTGTAATTTTAAATTTCAACAGACTCCTCTCATTGTTAGTTTTCAAAAATAGTTTCATATATCTATTTTATTTTTCGTTTGTTTGAAGTTAAGCACAAAGCTACACAATGGGCTATCTGTGCTCTGCCCAATACGGGTATTGAAACCCGATTTCTAGTGTTGTAACTCCGCAGATTTCTTTTTTTATATTAGTGCAATCTATATATCCCATCATTTCATTCTATTTCCGTTTTACCCCATCTCTAGTATCATTTGTAGCAGAGCAGAATATTTAGTTTGTCAGTTGCTTTATTAATATAAGGATTTTGTAAAAAAAAAACAACAAAAAACAGTTCTCAATATCATACGGATTTCTTATATATTTTTTGGTCAAAATTTTATCATAAACTAAATCACCCTGTGACATAATAAGTGAATATATTCCTATTCACACAACTTCAGTTAAAAAAAATCATTATAGATATTTGTATTTAGTTACAAGTACTAGACAAAGAAGATATACACAAACTTGAAATGTGTTAATCTTTCTCTTAGACCGACCATGCACGTCTTTAGGCCTGGCCCAAGACTTGCTGGAATAGTGTTAACTAGTACTTAATTCAATGCTTTGATTTCTTTATGTAAGAACCCTCCTCAGAGCTAAATATGCAGTATTATTTATGGTCTAATGTTATGATGTTTTATTGATGGACACAAGAAATTAATGAATAATATAGACTGGGTACTGACCACATCTTGGTATAGCTGACCACTGTCCAGAAGGCAGACAGATAATGACTTCAGGACCTTCTAAGACTCCCCCTTCAGGGCATTCTATGTCACAAATAACATCTGGATGTTCAATGCAGTTGGATGATATAAACAGTTCGCTGGGAAGGGAAGAAAAGGGACATCTAATGGCACTGACAGATCTTATTTGCAAATCTCTCAAAGTCACCATTTTTTGTGTTTTCTTAACCCCTTGGTCTCTACTCCACATGAAGTCATTAGACACTGAGCCTAGTAATTAAGAAAATGATAAACATATTAAAAAACCAAGCAAGTTATCTAAAAATAATAGCATGTAAAGGAAAATACGTCTCCTAATGAAAATGAAAAAAAAAAAAACACTTCTAGAGTCAGTTAAAACTTGTGCCTGACGTATTTCTAGATAAAACATGTCATAATTTAAAACCCCTATAGTATTTTAAAACTTCTGCAATTTATAGTGCATATACAAAATGTGTCATAATGAAAAAAAAACTTTGGAATCTGTTGGAGCCCGTGCCTATTGTAGTGTCTAATCATTTTTACATAACATGATATTGCGCTATACTGATAGAATGCGCTGAAGCCATTTGGACAGCAAGGACATTAGACTTATTACCAACTTGTACTGGGAACGAATGGCAGAAATATGATACGACAATGAGTTATTGCAATTCATTGGAATAATAAGAAGTGTGATACAAGGATGAGTGATCTCCTCTTATCTCTTTGACAAGTATACAGAAATTATCTTTAGAGACATAGAAGTAATTGAAGAACTAACCATAGGTGATATGAACGTAAATTACCTAAGATATACATATTATACAGCGCTAGTGGCCGAAAATCAGAAAAGGATGCAACAAATTGTCGATAAAATTAAAGAAAGAGTGAGGAACATGGATTGAATATTAGAAACAATGGCTATCAGCAAAAAGAAACAAAAGCCCAAAACTAAAATAATAATAACCGATGAAGAACTAGAAGAAGTTAAAAGCTTTTCTTACCTTAGACAATTAATCACAGAAGATGACACATGTGTAGAAGAAATAAGAATAGCTATTGCAAAAAAAAATTGCGTTTAACAATATTAAACAAATTCTGACATCACGAAAAATAAATATCCAACTAAAAATGAGAATCATCAAATGTTAAACATGGCAAACACTGTTGTATAGTACAAAGACTTTGACAATCAATAAAAGTATAGAGAGATGCTGGAAGCGTTTGAAATGTGGATATTCAGAAGACTTGAAAGAATATCACGGACAGACAGAAAAACAAATGAAAAGATTTTAAGAAAAATAAATATAAAAAGAGTACTCCTGTGCACCATAAAGCAAAGGAAAACAGTATACTTTGGACAAATAAAAAGGTACAACAAGATACAGAAATGTATGGTAGAAGGAAAAGTGGAAGGAAAGAGGGCAAAAGGACGACAAAGAATTGATTGTGACGATAATACCAAGCAGTGGATGGACCTTAGAACTTCCGAGTGTACAAGTAGGACTCAAGGCAGACAGTGTTGGAGACCCATTGCAGTCAACCTCCGTAAGGGTGATGGCACAAAATGAAAGGAAATTGCGTTAAAATTTATAAAATGCAAATTTGAACTTTAAAAAATCTGTCGATTGTAAATCACAGTAGTCTTTACAAAGCATACAGTTGTTGATTACTCCGTGTGTGTTTTTTATCAGTGTTCCTCATTAGCATTTCTTGTCGATCACAATAAATTATTTAATTTTTATATACCACTGATACAGTTTAAGAACAAGATTCAGATGGTAAAGCCAAATGCAACAACACTCTTACGAAAATGAGGATAGTTTCAAAACAAAAAAAATATTAAAGAAAACTCACCAGTAATTGCGTGTAATTTGGAGATGATCAAAAGTATGAGCAGAAATGCTTTCATCGCAAATGTTATCTTCTTCCAGACACCTATTATTCAAAAGTCAAATTGAAATTTATTTAATAAATTCTAATAATTAACGTTTTCAAGAATGTAACCTTGTTTTTACATCACATCTTAAAAATGTCTATCTTAAATACATTTTGATATTTTTACTTGGAACTAACGTTAATTTTTAGTTATTATTTTTACAACTTAAATTTACATTTTATTACGCTTAATCTAGACCAAATTTTAAGTTTTCAACAATATATTATGTATTTATTTAAATTCTTAACACAATCATTTAACAAATGCAACATTGTTACTGTTTTATTTATAAGCTTTGATATGTTTGTATTTTATATAACCTCATTTGTAAACGATCTTGTAGTAGTTAGTTTGGTATGTAATAATTAAAACAGTTCTAACGCCTTAATTTTACTTTACTAATTTATTATCAGTATTAGTATGAACTATGGCGCGATTATTTCAAATTACAATAATGATGAACTGAAGAAGAAAACAAACACTACAAATACATGTTACCCAACTTGATGATAATTATTAAAAGCAGAAGTTAAATAATGCCGGTACTGGGTACCGGAACCTATTTTTTAAGGTGATACTAGTACTGGGACTTTTTGAGTTTTTCGGATGCGCGTGCGTTCCATTGTTCCGCCAGAAAGCATTTATTCATTGACATTCAAGTTGTCTTTTTTTGTTGCTGTTTTTTATGTTTACACGTAGATTTTTTTTCTTTTCCAAAAACAGGGCCACTTCACCCATTTGATTTCCTTTACGTTTTTTTAGAATTTCACCCCCTGACTAAAAGTAAAATTCAGATTTTTTTAAACATTAGTTTATGGTGTTAGTTTAATACATTTCATTATCATTTATTAATTCAACAGTAAATTTTGCTTATATTGTACTTGCAATTTTAAACGCTTTTCTTTAGAAGTGAAAATTAAGCCCTGTCATATTAAAAAAAAATCTTAGAACGGTGTGTCACACGTTAGGCCTAAATGTTTATACTCATAACTTGCAAGAACAATTTAGGCTTAAGTCCAAATAATTGTCGAGTATTAGACCTATGACTAATGTGTGTTGCCTGCGTCTGAAAATTTTACAAGTTTATGGTACTAACTGCTTTTCGTGAACAGTTGTGAATGGTATTTGTTTATACAGTTCGTTATGATCTAACAATAAAGCCTTAAGCCTGAATTGGAAAGCAATGTAGGCTTAGTCTATAATGTTAATGGCTAAATCAGATTTTTTATTGTTTATCAGTCTAAAGTGTTAGGCTTAAATTAACTAAAATTTAATATCAATTTAGGCCTAGGCCTACCGTATTCTTGATTCTATTTTTATTAAATGTTTAGCTTGTATTCTGGCTATCTTATACCATAACGAACCGGCAGCAAATTACATATATAAATTTCAATCCCAAAATATTTTAATGTGGCAGTGACAAGCCTAACTGTTATTGCTAACCATACAAGAATATTCTTGCCCTTGAATTTGAAAGTATGCATTACCTAATCTTCTTATTTCTTGATTATCTACTAACAAAATATATTAGGGTAATATTAAGTTAGGCTCAATCAATAGGTAATTGGCTTATTATCACTATTTCACAACTGTGGGTATAAGAAACAGACAACATAATTCAATTACGTTAAATAATTTTAGTAAACGTATGTTTCTATTCAATTAGAAAGTCTCTGTGAAATTATAATTACAAACAATATTAAGTTCCCATTTATATTTGGTCTAATGTAAACTGCTAGCATAGCATTAATTAACGTTGGATCTACCACAGTTAGTATTACACTAAAAGTAGCTTGCAGCCTTCAGTTGAACTACGCATTGTATACTTCAACAATTTCACTTCAAATCGTTCGAAGGTGCGTGGTAATCTTCCCTTGCACGTGAATCAAATAGTCTAAAGCTTGGCATTATAAACAAAAAACCTAGTTAAAACCTATAAAATTATATATCTCAACCAGTTTAAAAAACAAAAATTTTAAAATGAGGGAGTGAGAAATATTGGGTTTTTATTTTGTAAGTTATTGCTATGAGCAGTGTCAAAAATTGAATAATAGTCCAAAGCGATTTCAATTATTAGCTGTTTTGGTGTCACACACACAAATTACTATTAAATAAACACTTGGTGCGTTTTAATAAATCATTTTTCTCTTTTCTTTAACGTTGTGTTCGAGTTTTTAGTTTACTTATAGTATAAAGAAGAACCGTGTTCTGCTATATTTATAACTAATCCGCCACATTTGGTATTCTACACCTTCATACTTGTCTCAAGAGTGAGTGATGCAAATAGCGTTTCAACCAAAGCATTATTGGCAACTATTTAATAGGGCTACAAGCGCTCTGTCCGCTGCAGGGAATAGAACCCCGGAATTTAGCGTTTTAAGTCCGTAAACTTACCGCTGACCCATCAGGGGACTTATCATAAAAAATAATCACTCTTTGCCAGCAAAAGATGTTCATACCATAACAGTTGTTATTGTAACTAATAGCTTATATAAATAGCGCTCCGACAACTATTTTTTTTTAAATTCATAACGTAGATAAATTAATATTAAGATATATGCACGAAATTTTCTCTATGTTATATATTTTTATTTGAATTAGGAGTTTTCGGCCCGCTTACCGAGCCTACATTGGAGAGCAGTATACTGAAAGCTCGCAAGTAAAGAAAAATCGTAGAGAACAGTACTTTTATATTATATTTTCTTACAATATTGTGTTTGTTATATCACACACACCCTCCAGTGGGACAGCGGTAAGTCTTCGGATTTACAACGATAAAATCAGGGGTTCGATTCCCCTCGGTAGACATAGCAGATAGCCCGATATGGCTTTGCTATAAGAAAACACAAGCACAGTATCCCACCCGACCTGATGAACTCTATATTGAGGGAAACGCGTCATTGGCAATGTATATGGCCAGCATAGTTTGGCTGAAATACATAGTATACACTCTTCTTGAAAAATCTCTAAGGGACTGAATAAGGAATATTATGTTAAAATATATTAGGACTAATGCTAATGTCTTGTAACACGTATAATTTATTATAAGCATGCTTTACCAGCTTAGAAAATTTCTTTCAGCCATTCATTGTTAAGATTTAAAAACAGCTAAAATGGGTTAGAAAAATACAATAAAACTGGAAGCCATACCTATCTGCCCTTTCTGCTAAGGTTATTCGACGTTTTCATCTCCTCCGTTCTCTCACCGGTACCTTCTGTAGCCTGAACCCTCCTTTTCTGCTATACACATACAAGACATTTACCAGACCCTGCCTATCCTATGGACATACAGCCTGGATATCTGCTT
>NW_013672768.1:33589-42176 GCF_000517525.1 Limulus polyphemus
TGTTCCTGATCTATCAAGACAGTTCTACTGAGGAAGTTAAATAGATCATAGTACCAACAGAATACCGTATTCAAATGAAGAAGATGGCTCATGAGTCAATTGTGGGAGGACATCTAGGAGCAAAGAAGACAACAGACAGAACAATCAGCAACTTCCATGAGCAGGGGGTTATTGGATATGTGACCAGATTCTGCAGGTCATGTGACATCTGCCAAAGGACAGTACCTACAGGGAAGGTAGCCATGGTGCCACTGAGTGAGATGCCTCTCATAAAAGAGTCATTCAGCAGAGTAGCTGTGGACTTGATCAGACCACTAGCATCTGTATATGACAAGAGTAACCAGTATGTGCTGACAGTAGTCAACTATGCAACATGTTATCCAGAAGTCATAGCACTGCCAAAGATAGAGATATAGAGAGTAGCAGAAGCTTTCCTGGAAATGTTCTGCAGAGTAGGCTATCCAGTAGAAGTCTTGAATAAGAGAGGGACCCAGTTTACCTCAGAATTGACGTAAGAGATGTGCAGAATCATCAGCATTAGGCAGCACTTTACCACCTCATACAACACCAGATGTAATGAACTTTGTGAAAAAGTCAACAGTCTTAGAGAGCATGCTGAAAAAGATGTGCCAAGAAAGACAACGTGAATGGGACAGGTACCTACGGGCAGTATTATTTGCTTACCGAGAAGTTCCACAATCAAGTACAAGAGTTACTGTACAGAAGAACAGTACGAGATCTGATGCAGATATTGAAAGAACTGTGGACAGGAGAAGAAGAGTCGGAAGTGAGAAACACATACCAATATGTGTTATACCTCAGAAACCTGAAGGAGACCTGTCAACTTGCTCGAAACAGTACGTATGCAGCTCAAGGCAGTCAGAAGCACTTCTATGACAAAAAGGCCAAGGATTAACATTTCAAAGTCAGACAGAAGGTCTCAGTTCTACTACCCGCAGACAACAACAAACTCGCCATGCAGTGGAAATGATCTTTTGAAGTGCAAGAAGTGTTCAGCAGAATGAAATATAAGATAAAAGTGGACAGGAAGACCAAGATCTACCACGCCAATCTGTTGAAGAGGTACTTCATGAGGAAATAAGACCTAACGAGTGCAGCTATTGAGGAACAGATGGAAATTGTAGGTATGGTTGTCATAGACCAGGAGACAGTGAGTTTGACATATAAGATGAAGACCTACTAGACCTAAAAACGTTGGGTGCTGATGAGAAATACAAAGATGCTAACATCAATGAAGAACTGACTGGCAAGCAGAAGAAAGAGCTACAATATCTACTATGCCGTTACACAAATGTCTTCACAGATAAACCAAGCAAGACAGATCTTGTGCAACACAAAATAGAAAACCACGACCAGGTGTCCAGTCAAAGTGTTAATAAAAACTGTTTGAGTTGGACGACAAGATGTTGAAAACTGCATGGTTGTATTTCTTTAGTTATTTAAATTATTAAATTTTAAAATAGGGAAGATGGTTTTGGCCCACCCTGTATTTAGAAACAGGTATACGTATCAGCATATTTGTTAATCATAAAATACACCATTAAAACTTATGAATACAAACAAGTGTTAAGTGTAAAAACTGTTTACACTCAGGATTAAAACATTTAACATGATGCAAAGCTGACAGTTACCATATAAACTTTACAAATCCTTAAGATTCCATTTCTTACCATGTCAGCTTTCAGAATTATAGAAATTGGGTGCTTTTAGGGCATCGTGCAACCTGACCTTCATGTAAAGAATGGCTTGGTGACAACATACTTTTGTGCTCTAAATTTGACAAGTTCTTTTACACTTCTGAGTATACAACAACAGGGAAGATTACTTATTGTGAATGTTTAAATTAAATTATTATGCTTTCTCTTGATAAACAATTTTTCTAAGTATGTCAAACTGCTTGGAAAGTAAAATACGTGGATAAATGCAGGGGATGTAACATATATTGGGTATAAAGAAAGTTATGCTTATGATTTAAAACGAAGAAAACTGTTTTCAATCGATAATCAGTATGTTCATTAAACACAGAAACCAAAACTGCGAATAAAGTCAATTACTTTGTTAGCTTTTTATTTAAACACCTAAAGTGTACTATATACGAGCTGAGGTTCTTTATATGACAGCAGAAACACAGCTGATTTTTATCAAACTTGACTGATTTCACTTTTCGATCTGAGTGGACTGTACTAACGATGAAAAGTCACGTTAAAGTACAGGTGTTATTCTCACAGTCGTAACAAGTCTACAAGAAGTGTAGGATAGATGTGTGTGATAAAAGTTGCATTTCAAATACATACCTTTTGCCTGCCATGAGAAACTGCTGATATTTTTCATCGTTAAAACACAAACAACAAAGTTAAAATGAAAAACGTTTATAGGAAATACAAAGTTAATATGTAATACAAGCATAAATATAACATGAAAGACAGTATCACAAGCACAATATTAATGTCAAAGACAGTTTATCTAAAGCACATTTACAAATATTTATTACAATAATGCTCAGTTTTGTCTTTCCTGAAAATGTGTATGCACTTATCTAAATGCGCATGCGCGCGCACTTCATTTCAACGTATGTAAATAAAAGGCGGGTGTAAATATACTTTAGTAGACATTTTGTACAATATAATAAAAGTTCATCGAAGTTTTTAAAAAGATCTAACGTTCGGTCGTAGAATAACATTATAAGTTTAGTTATTGTTAATATTAATTAAGTATGGTAAAGTTTAGCCCTAACTAAATAGAAGCAAAAAACGTACACAAGTTACAACGTAAATTATCTTTTTATCCAATATAGGCCGTAATTAATAAAGGCTTAACTAATGTTAGGCCTAAGACAAGTGGACTTACAGATTTAAGTGTCTGCGATTAGAATGATTTTATATTATTCTAGAAATCCCGTATTTAAAGAAGTACTGTTGCAATAAAGACAGTAATTTCACCGGAAATGTTTGGCAAGTATATATATATAAACATATTGTACTTTTCACATTTCGTCAAACTTGTATTAAATATAAATTCCGTAATTGTATTTGTTGTTTAGTGGAAAGTGTACCGTGTTCATTATATTTAGAAAAGGTTTGATTTACATCGTCACTTTTAAAATATTGACCAAAATGGTGTAGGCTGAAAGCTAGAAAGGAGAGATGCTACTTTTGAAGAAAAAGGAAATGAATGGGGAAGCCATATTGGGGGTTCGAGGGCATGACCTCTCATAAACTTTTAAATGATCATTGAAAATAGCATCTGTTGATGATGTCTTACACCTTTTAAATATATATGATACATACAGGGTTTGTGATCGTACCTACCGTAGAACTAGTTTGTTTAAGAGTAAAAAGCAACAAAGCCAGTTTCTGTTCATCGAATTTTTATTAAAACATCCTTATAATAATTTTGTCTATACCATCATCCAAAGTTAATCAATGAAAGAGAATTTTACAGTCTGAAATGGGTTTTATGACCTAGCGTGGTACTGACAAATAAATCTACATGATGATTTATCGCAAGGGTAATCACTGTATTGGTAATTTCTCCATTTTGGCATCGCCACACAGTCTCTGTTTTTGCCATAATAGCCCGTGTCAGGTTCTCCAGGATACCAGTTAAAGAAATTGACAGGTTTCCCCATCCCATCTTTCCATGTTTGTTCTTCACCTATGTCATTAATGCTCGTCCACAGACATTCTTCGTTCATATCGTTGAGATAATCAACTATGAAATTAAAAACTAACTGATCTTCAATGAGTAGTGGCTCCATGTTTAAAGTCTGACACTTCCAGTGGGCCATTATTCCACGGGTTTTCCACATCAGTTTGTAGCACTTCCCTGAAAAGTACCGAGCGTCTTCGTCGCACCTGTTGTCTAAGAAAAGAAAATGCTTTGAGAACCTTTTAGCTAATCGACATACCAAAATTAATATCAATCAACAGAACGTCAGACCGAAACACTTAGTTCCAAAGTTGTAATGTATAAAAGCCGAGGCAGGCGAATCACTATCTACTGATTGACAGTTTAATCTATTAGACACAAATACAGTAAGACTAATGAACATTATACTAGTTTAAGCATGATGTGATATAACACAATTTATCAATGGATCTTTGTGTTTGTGTTTTCAGACCGTTTGGTTAGTTTAGTTTGTTTATATATATATATATCCTACTTTGACTGTCGTTATCCATCCCATCTATGAATTCATTGATTTCACAAATAGTGTCCTAGTTGTTAATTTTAATTGTTCCTTTCTTCTAGCACATTCTTGTGGCAATGTTTTAGATGGAAAGAAAAATAAATTTTAAGTTCTGGCTTTAAAATTATAACACTCAACGCTCTTGTGTCTCCGTTTTTTAAGGCTTAGAGCAGACTAACTAGCCAACGAGAACAGATACATCTGTAATTTTGTATAACAGGAAATATATTTGCGATTTTGACTCAAAGCTTTCTTAATTTACCCTAGCAAGTCAGTGGTAAGTTTACGGACGTACAACGGTAAAATCCGGTGTTCGATACTCCGTTCAGCTTGCCTATTGTATAGATTTGCACTAAAACAACCTTAAAAATAATAAATACAAACTTTAGTATACCTAGAAATTACTCATAAAATACAAACCACAAAACTTGTGTACTCTGGGTTTTTTGCTTAATAACTTTGTGAACACAAAGTATATAATTATTATGAAAGCATCAGCGCGAGATAATTCTTTACTTCTAAGTATGTTCTAAACCAGCAAATAAATATATCATACGATTGCATGGAACTCACCACAGAATGGAATGGATGACCAGCGGCCTGTTGATAAACACATTATTGTGGAATCTCCAATCAAAACTTTATCTTCAGGGCACGTGACATTACAGGTTTTAGTTACTTCTTTTGTGCAGGATTTTTCAAGGATTAATTCGGGAGGAAGTTCTTCTTCTACACAATGTACCGTATTCATCAGAGCAGGTAGTTGTTCGACTAGAAAGTAATAAGATCCACAAATATAAACCAGGGTAGTTTAGACATGTCAGATTCATTGGACCCTGGTATGGACTGTAGAAAACTATTAATCGAATCTAAAAACCAACACAACTTACACGATATTTTAGATTCGCCGAGAACTCAGTAAATACTGGAGTAAAATGATAAAACAGCCTGTGAACCTGAAATCCTTAAGTTACCCCACCCTTTAAGCCTTTCAACTTGAACTACAAATTATAAAGAAACGTTTTTCAAAAGATATGAGCCAAGAGCCTTTCTATTTTATATAAAGCGAGTTTTAACTCACCGCAGAAGGGGTAGCTAGACCACTCTGTTGACGACAGACACTGAACTGTGTTATCTCCTTGAAGGTACATGTGATCGTGGCATTTAACGCTACAGTTTGTTCCAGGCCTAGCATGAGGATAACAGGAAGAAATAATACGTAGGCTGCGTGGTAATTGGCCTTCTTTACAAAAAGACTGACGAGGAGGAGAAAGAGCTTTTTCTTCAAGGTTAGGTTCTGGAGAAAAATAAAATAAATCGTACATTCCCAAAATGTAGATAGTATTGCATAAGGCAATAACTTCAGTTATACTAAGAAGAACCTCTTAAATCATATAAAACTACATTAGTTGGCTAAAAAAATGGTTGTATAAAAACATTACACTTCACATTAAGAGTGTGTAGCTGAAGTTATTGTTCTTATTAGAATGTACAAATATATTATTTCCTTTTGTATGGTTGAAGCCCTTTTTCTTTCTTGGTTGTACGGTTGAAACCCTTGTACTCTGCTGATTGTGTTGTCGTAGCCCTCATACCCAAAGCGAAAGATTAGGGTAGAGTCAAGAGTGCAATAATGCAAAATTAAGCGTTTTAATATATTTATATTAATGAAAATGATATGTAATTATTACAAAAAATACAGCATTTTAATGTGTATCCGTGTATTACAATTCGTTGCTTAACTAATTCTTTCACACATTTAAAAAATCGGGGCTCGCAAGAAACCATATTTATTAAATGACAAAAATTGGGGAAACGCTGCCCTATGTGATTAATACTCTTGTACTCTGTGTGTGATTGATGCAGTTGTATTCTGTTGATTGTGTGGTTGAAGTCCTTTACTCTGTGTATGTGATTGATGATCTCGTACTCTGCTGACTGTGTGCTTGAAGCTTTTATACTCTATGATACTGATACTATTGTACTATGTGCGTGGTTAATGCTCTTCTATCCTGTTCACTGTGCGGTTAAAGCCTTTTTACTTTCTTGGTTATGTGGCTTTACTCTCTAAGTAGTTAGGGCTGCACTTGACAGTCGCGCCGTTAGAGTGTGGTACACGCATGTAGAACTTAGGCGAAGAGGGACAATGATGCCACCATAGACGATGACATCATAGTTCCACAAAATGTCACCAAAGGGCGCTTTAATAGGCCGCCATGACGGACGATTACGTAATAGTTCCACGAAGTGGAAACAGAGAACGTGTTGCTAGGCAGTCAGAACAGGAGGCCATAAATTCTAGAGAAGGTAAAGTAAAAATTTCACAAAGTGGAACTAGGGGTGCATTGCTAGTCCACTTTACTAGTCCACCATGACAGGTGGTCATGACGTCATAGTTCCACGAAGTGGAACCAGCACAAATTTGACCAACAAGTCTGAACATGACTATAATTAATGCAGTCAGTATAAAACACTAATTCGTTAGTTCTATACATTTTCTGACCATTTATATTTAAATCATCCCTAAAAGGACGTTTATTTAAATATCATCCAATAAACAGAACTTACTGTTTGACTCTTTAATTATAAATCAAGTAATTATTTCAAATATTTTCGGTAACATGATTATAAAAATATATGGACACAATATTTATTTTTAACAATTTATTAATTTTTTGAAAATAAAGATTTTGCAATCTGATCTACACAAAAAGACACATCTATTAAAGACGTATTTACATAAAAACGTTTTGCAACAAAATCATGAAAAATCATATCATTACTCTCTTTGTGGGATCTAAATTTAGATAAAAGTTTTCATTTCGACACATAATAAGCATAATATATATACAATACTCTCCACACACACATACACAGACGGATACACACAAACTTAGTTTATAAAAGCAAAACAAGCATACTTTAGAACAGTCAGCTTAGACATACTTTTACATTTCCTGACCATTTATATGTAAATCATCCTGAAAAAGAATGCTTAACATTAATTCATTCAGGAAAAAAGCGTTTATTATGTATCATGCAATAATTAAAACTTCCACTTTGACTAGTTTGTCTTTATGATATCAATATAACTTGACAAAATATTTCATTTTACACATGGTACTTTATAAGTTTTATTTTACTCGAATTTTATAAGGGTGGATACTGTACTTCTACATACGATTACGTCATCACTGTTTATATTTATTTATATTAAAACCATTGTTTTAACGACAATCTTACTGTCCATATGATTTTAACAAATCTATGGTTATCTGTTATTTGATGAATACGTTTCTTGCAGTACGTTTATGTTCTACAGTTCTTCTTGATGATTTTCTTATGTTGAGATTATGTGAAGACAGTCTTAATGGATCAAAATATTCTCCTTTCTCATCTTAACCTTTGTAAATACAAACCCAGTGGCCACCAGATTTATGACTCGGAATCAGATTCATCATGTACAATTGTTTTTGTGCATGGTCAGGTAGTTAACCACAGGCAAACACACCTCCAAAGTTTTTTCGAGTACACAAGTCTTGTGAAAGTATCGAATAAATTTCTGAAGTGTTCATAGCTTCTTTTAGTCAATGTTCCATAGGACACCTGCTGTTTTGAAATGTCAACGAAACAATCATTATAACATATTCTGTGTGGACATTGATGTCAAAATAGCTAAACTTTGACTGTTAGGAAATACAAATATCCTCACGTCATCACACCCATACAGACAGTGTTTCTATAAACGGAGGATGATGACCTCATTGTCTCAACATGTCATCAATGGATAGAAAGAAAAGGCGGAAAACCTTTATTGATTATTTATAGTCAATTATAACACATTGTCACTATGTATTTACATTATATTGTATATTGAAATAAACGGTTCAAACTCTACATAATCATATATTTTATACATAAACGTAATGTTCACCATACTTTAACTAAAGTTTTTGTATGTCACTGAAATTTATAAGTCAGTTAACATAGTTTTCACATTACATAGTAATACAAAACGCTAAATGTGTATTCACAATAATCTATTTCTCAATATTTGACAGGAATTTCAACTAGCATATGTGACAATTTATTATTATATATTTATTTTAATATCGATGTTTACTTGAATTAAATTTATATTTACAAGTGTACATAACTTATACAATTTAGATATGTATTGCGAAACTCCCAACTATTCTCTAAAGTTGTAAAAGAGTCTAGTGTAAGAATCAACAATATATGTATGTACGTAAAAACTTAATGTAGCTTTGTATTGTAATGTAATCTGAATTTTCTAGAAACTCTCCACACGCCTATAAATATAACCAACGCGACGTGCCAAAAAAAAAGAGTATCTATTATTAGTTTATTATAGTT
>NW_013672769.1:0-7141 GCF_000517525.1 Limulus polyphemus
GTATCGCTGAAGTTTCTCAGAAAGAATTTCTATGGGAAATTAACAAACGAACAGAGACTTTACTAAATTGGATAGATGTTTATGTAATGGATGAACTACATCCTGTTGGGAATGAAGGCATAAAACTAGTTGTCAAGAGATTGAGTCTATAGTTTTTAGTCAAGGATTTCAAGGGTAGAAAGTTCTTAATTGGCTTTTGTTGTAGGCAACATGATCAGATAGGTAAACAGACAGACACTGTGTAATGAATAGAGACCAGCTAGGGGTGTGGGGGGAAGCTGTCCAAAATTATTTTCCTTCACATCCAAAACTTTTGACTATCATCATAGAAAAGTGAAAACATCACCCTTTATATTTATAATAATGTATAGGTTCTACATGGGTTTGTTATTGAATGGAGTCATCTTGGATGTTGATAATTTTATTTGAATCAAGCTGATGCTTGTTGGGAAATCTGGGTATAACTTCTCTATGATATGTTTATATTACAAGTATCAAATCCATTATAGATGTTTAAACTATGTGAAATTTAGATTTCTAATTAGTATTTTGTTAAATTTTTCTTATTGTATGAG
The DNA here is from genome assembly GCF_000517525.1 of Limulus polyphemus. NCBI lineage: Eukaryota > Metazoa > Arthropoda > Merostomata > Xiphosura > Limulidae > Limulus > Limulus polyphemus. The sequence continues at coordinate 576 of NW_013672769.1, forward strand.
TTTTTAATCTTTGTAAAACATGGAAAAGTACAAAATAAATTGGTAGCATGTAAAAAATATATAAAACAAACCTATAAAATACTTTTCCTAAACTTCAATGTCAAATCAAACATAATTTCAATTGTGGCTATACAACCACTTCACAAAACGTTATTATAAGAGAAAAAGAAAATACTAATGACAAGAAAAATCAAATTCTGTCAAAAAGGTTTATAAAAAAACTTGGGATTCATTTGATTGATATGTCCAAGATTCCATGAGCAACTTCTACTGTTCTGTCTGTTACCTTGCAAAGTTAGACACGTTGTTTTTGCCTGTGGTCATGACACTTCTTCCATCATGACAAACATCTGATGTGTATCATCTAAGTAAACAGATTCTGAGTTATATTTTTAAGGTGTACGAGGCTTTTCAAGTTAAAGCATGTATCTTACATTATTAAAATTTAGTATGCAAGTTCCTGTAAAATAAAGTAGAAGTTTAGTATAATATCTACTTCCTTAAATTGATGATAAAGGTAAGGTTCAGAGAAATATATTTATATTTGTTTTTGATACTACCATGGAGCCCGTAGACAAGATTCAAACATGAATAGAAGTTTACTTGCAATTAGTTACAATGTTTTGAGAAATTTAAAAATGCTTTTAATCCTATTGAAAAAAAGTATGAAAGATTTTAGTGACAGTAAATCATGTGGATGCAATGCATTATGAAACTTGCCAATATCTTTATTTTTGTTCATGTTAAAAAAATCATATTTTATGAGCATTTAGATTTTCATATAGTATTGTCATTGAATCCCATATTGAATTTGCATTTATGAATTTCTAATTTTCTTTTATCTCAATGACATCTGACACCTTTAATCAAAAGTAAGTTAAAACAGATTGAGTTTCACACAAAAAGATTGTGTATGAGAAACTTGCATTATTGGGACCTGATATGTGTCCACCATCATGCAAAACAAGAATTACCCAAGAGAGAATTTCCTTATATTAAGGTTTTGAGATGGCTTGACTAGGTAACGAAAAACTTTTATTACGGTGTTTTAAAAAGTTATTTTATCATCAGTTACAAGTAGTCTACAAAGATAATATATGCAGTATAGAACAGAGAGATCACATAACTGGATATTGCTTCACAGTCTAATATAGGTATCTTGGTACCTGTGGTGTTGATTTAGTGTGGGACTCTTTTCTTCAATTAAGATAGTTTCTTTTATTTTGCATTTATTGATGTTAGGTTCTTTTTTTAAAAAATTAGTGTTTTGTATGGATATACTGTGTATTTTTTGAGTTGCAATGATGGTAAACATAGGAAGGTTTTTTATTATGTTCAGTGAATCTGGTTTCCATTTTTTTATCTGTTTCTCCAATGTAAAATTCTGGACAGTTATTCCATGTTATTTTATAAATGACATTTGAACTGTGTAAGTGTATGTAATTTTTATTTAATAATGATTTTAGTTTAGTGCCAGGTTTTTGGGTGAATTTGACATCAACAGAAATGTTTTCATTACCCAGTCAAGCTGTATCAAAACTTTTATTTTCTGAAAATTGGGTTCCTCGTTATCAACTTCCTTATATAGTTGATTCAGTAGAAGCACTTAATGTAAAACTTCATAAAGATAACAGTAGTTGAAACACAAGTTCTCAAAGTATTTAACATATAGCATTTTGACAAGATACCTTACCTTACATACATAACTATTCTCTCTCTATTTGCAAAATATGTTTGCATGCCACAAACCTTTCACTTCCATGTACCCCTCGATTTAATGGTTTAACTGATTCTCACATGCAAATCACCATGCAACAATCTTCCACCAATAGTAATGCCACACACTCACATGACTCTATGCTATTTTACCTAACTATCACTTCTCATTTGGCAGTGCTTGTGTTCTGATGTTTAGTTTGTGCTCTCTTCATATGTGTGTTTTTTTGGTTTTTTTTGTATCTTCTTGGCAATTTCTCTCAACAGATTTACTATTTATTATACAATAGTGATATTTGTAACTTATTCTGATGTAGAATTATTTTATATTTCTACCCAGTTACAGAACTTAGTACCTTATTACAAATTTTTTCTACTTTTTATTTCTTTCTGACAACACAGTTGTGTTTGGTTATTCACTTTAAATTATAAATTCCAAACTCTAAGTTCATTTCGGTGGTTATATCTTCTATCAGCACATTTGTACAGGCTTCAGGTGGTAGTTCTTGACTGGGTAACTATTGGCTTTACTTTGTCAGGATATTGATCATCCAATGAGCTGAATTTTGTTGGGCCTTGACTTGAGGTTGGGGGCCCACACATTTTGCAATTTGGTCTACCAGTTTTGGAAAGATAAGGCATTATACTGTTATGGTTTTTTGAATATTTTACTGTTAGTATTATTATCTGTAGTTGTTTGGGTTTAGTAGTACAAGTATAATTAGATTGGTCAATACTCGTAGTCAAGTTCACGTTTGAAATTTGAGCTTAGTTGTATCCTTTGTCCTATAATGTTAGATTAGGCTTAACATGAGTCTTTGTTATTTTAGGATTAACTGTAATTCATCTTAACCTGTTACCTGCCCTGGCCATTTTGTCTTATCGTGAGGGCAGAATCACATTTGTGATTTGAAAAAATTATGGAGAATTTATCTTTTATTGGGTTTCAGATTTTATTTTTGTAAAATATTGGTATAACATTCAATTATTTGTACAAAATTGTATTGTTTAATGAAGTTTAAAGAAGAATTTAATGAAAAAAAATCCTAAAATATGTTTGAGACTGTAAATAAGTGCCCGCTAAGAAGAAATTTTTTTTCAAAATTTTACAAAAAATTTTTCTTGCACTTCAGTGCTGTTCCTGCCATCTATGCTTGGTACCTAATCCTTTTTCTAGTCTGTTTTCATTATAAAATCTTTACTTTGTAGTAAGACCCACACTTCTGTTGTTATTGCTTTAGAATTAAAACAGTATAACTGATATATATAAAGTTTATTGTAATATTTTGCAAATGGTTTAAAACTCAGTGTACAAGTGACAATGATAAAACCCATATGTTGGTTGTGAAACAGATTAAATACATTTGTGTCAATAATACAGGGAAGCTATGACATTTTCACAGTTGGGATCTCAATACACTGAAGAGCTTAAGTTTTGAATTCCAAAATAAATCTTGCCTATAATGAAAGGAGTATGATCAGGACTAATCTTTTAAGTGCTGTAAAGTAATTTTATTTGTAATTTATGTTGTCTGTATCGTTTGGTAATCTCTTCTAACAGGATGTATAAAGTAACTATGGCCAGGAGGTGTTATTCAAACCACATTTACTGTAAACTATTACATACAATCGCTAGTAGTGGCAATTAGTTTTGTCTGTATAGTGAAACAACATACATGGACATATGTTGAAATATACTTGTTTGAAAGTTCAAAGAAATGATATTCAAGTATGGAAAAGCTTTCTTACTATCATATCCACAGTAATGTTCAATAGCGCCTGCACTGGACTGAATGAGAGTGACCACCAACAGGCATGACAGTTTATGGCAAATGTACAAAGTTCACACTGCTAACCTCACGATTTATTTGGCACAATAAACAAAAGTATGGCTGCAATGAAACATAAATATAAACTTGAAATAAAAATACATTTATGAAACAAAATTAAAATGTTTTTTTATGTACATATATAAACATTAAATCCTAGTTAGAAATAAAAATACTCATTTATTGTTTAGGTTTATTTACAAATATTATTTTCGGGTCTTTTATATTATTTGAAACCATAAGGAGAGTACGTGATTATTAAAAAAAATAGATAAAATTTGCATTTTATGGACGATACAAATTTTTGGGGATTTCAAAATAATGTACTAAAACATAAAATTAATAAGTTCAAATCTGGAACAAATATAAATGTCATAATCATTTCTTATAAATATCATTTCCTAATGTAATTTTCCAAGATATTAAAGATCATAATGCAAAATAACTAAATTTATCAAATGTAACAGGCTTTATGTTTCTTAAACTACATACATTTATGAAAGTTCTCATGAAGTTTCAAACAGTTTCATTCACTAGTTTTATTGTTGGAATGAAAAATAGCAAGACTTGCATTGACTACTCAGAAAGTTAGTAGCCGATGGTCATCGGGTTAATGGTATATTGTAAATTAGGTAAGGTACCATATTTTTTGGAATATAGGACGCATCCTTATTTTAAGACAAAAGTTTGGGGAAAAAAGCTACAGTCGCACTTGAAAGATTTTTATTGAACAAAAATTCAATTTGATACTTTAAAAATTAGTATATATCGTTCTAAACCCAAAAGAGCTCAAAACATAAGAAAATACCGTAAATCAGAAAAAGGTTTACTGTTATTTAGTTTGGTTCCAAACCTACAAAATCTTCATTGCTTTCACTGTAATTCATTTTTTGATTATTTAGGGAGCATTATAAATAGGTATGTTTTTCAAAGAAAAAAAATAGCTACTATTGTTATAAATAACACATTCAAATGAACTAAACCATGCATGCCTATTTAAATATATTTACACATGGCTTGTGTATATCGTATATATACGTATATATTATTCATACCTTCGGTGTATAGGACGCAAGCAGATTTTGACATAAATTTTGGGGTAAAAAAGTGCGTCTTATACACCGAAAAATACGGTACATTGTTTTTTCTTTAGAACATCACATCTCATCAATATGCTATTATCAGTACACACTTACCGAATTTCATTATACAACATATATTTCATTTTCATTATTATGTATCTTTTATATTTCTTCATATTAATTTTGTTTGTATGGACTCCTGGAGTCGGGGTCTGCACAAACTTCTTCTACCAATATTGTACGTATTATTGTTAGTTTAGGGTTTTTAAATTAGAGCGTAATTATATACTTTGTCCTGCACAGTTCAATTAGGCTTAACAAATGTCTGTTATTTTTGGTTTACCTGTGGTTCATCTTACAGGTAAATTGATAATTAGGTTAAATATCTTGTTTTCTTCAACACATAATATCTTATACATATGTTTTTGTGAACATACAAATATTCACCACACATTTACTTAAATGTACATTATATTGACACTTTCATTTTCATAATTCTTTATAATTTATACTTCTTACACTTAAATTAATTTGTGAGGACCCCTTCCTCCTACAACTGCTGAACCCACTTAGGATGACCTAGATTTGATCAGTTTCCTTCACCTGATTATGGCTTGCCTTCCTTTGGCTTCTACTGTGGAATCTGCTAGGCCGAGCTCAGCCTTTTTTAGACACATTTCACAATATAATTTTCCCTTCCTTCTCCAGACATTATGTTTCATGATGAGCATTTTTGTCTCTTCTTCTTTTTTATTGGGGGGGGGGGGTACTTGCATGCCTCACCATCCATAGGCTTTGGTTCAGTTTGCCTTCACTTACCATCAGGCAGATTTTCTTCTTGATTCTATATACTTAGAATCTCTGTTGCCTGTATGGGGTAGTCTTTGTTACTTCTATCCATTTTATCCTCCACCTTGTTTTCCAGCTTCGTCTTACCCTATGACTCTCCTATAGGAAATTTCTATCTTACATCTTTTTTTTGGGGGCATTCCACTTATATCTAGGAGATTTTCATGGGATACCTCTTCCTCCTTCCCTCCAGATTGAGGCATTTGCCATCTTTCCCTCCACACGTGGCTTCATTGCTTTTGGGATCTTCTGGGGTGGGATACTGTCTTGTAACCATTTGTTTACCATTGTTACGTATTGCGAATTTGAAATAGTCTGAAGCCGTAATATTTTAACTAATTTACGCTATTTGCCAACACGATTGACACACACCGTTTTCATTTTTCACACAAATACATTTTAATATACATATATATATACACAACAGTACAATTTACAACAACACTTATTAGCACAAACAAAGTTTTATAAACAACAATTTCACTAACTTACAAACAACATAGAATCTTCTTTCTAGTTCAGAGTCTCCTTGATATCTAGCGAGTTAACTTGAAGTTGATGTATGCACAATTGCTGAGAAGCTAGCTAGCTTTGTCAGACACTGAATTGTTGGACCGTCGAAGTAAGATAATATTTTCATAAAACCACTAATGTTCGATGAGGATTCAGTAATACTTTTGGATAGCTAACATCCGATGAGAATCCACTGACGTTCGAAATTTATAACTGTTCATGGTCAAATGCCGTATATTTTCTGGTTGATAAGGGTTAGAAAAATCACAGTTTCTGGCGTATGCAGTAATAATGGGTTCCTAGCAGACTTATAAGCTCTCTTCCTTGGCCTTGGTCTTTTTATATGTACAGAAAAATGTTTTTCTCGAAAGTTCGAACAACAATACTTAACTATATTTAACCGGTTAGGGAAGTGAATATATTGTCGATTCTTGTGTTCATGAATATTCTACAACCTTGGAGAATTGGTGGGAGTTTTGCCATACGTAACTAATACTGTAAGCTAGGCTCGTTTTTACATATAAACTCAATCCCAACAAACGTTGTCATTAAAATAAATATATAATAAATTCGTTAC
>NW_013672769.1:7308-9432 GCF_000517525.1 Limulus polyphemus
TTTTGTCTTTTTCTTTCTCTTTTTTTTTCTCTCTCCCTTTCTGTCTTTTTATTTCTTTCTTTGTCTCTTTTTCTTTCTCTTTTTTTTTCTCTCTCCCTTTCTGTCTTTTTATTTCTTTCTATGTCTCTTTTTGTTTGCCTCTTTCTGCCTTTTATTTCTTTTTTGTCTTTTTTCTTTCTCTTTTTTTTTCTCTCTCCCTTTCTGTCTTTTTATTTCTTTCTTTGTCTCTTTTTCTTTCTCTCTTTCTGCCTTTTATTTCTTTTTTGTCTTTTTTCTTTCTCTTTTTTTTTTCTGTGTTTTTCTTTCTCTCTTTCGGTTTTTTTTTCTCTGGTTAGATTTTCCAACCAATTGACAGGTATGACAAGCTTTGCAAAAATAATAAATGTCTTGCCTAATTTTGGCCAAAAAAAAATATCTCATAATTTTGTCACATGTCTTGTTGACACCTAAATGATCTCCCATGGGGAGTTCATGGGCAACTTTCATTATTTCAGAAGGATGCTTTTGATGAACAATAGCCCAGTCCTCTGAAGCTGGCACATCTGGTGGTTTCCATTCTCCCATAAGCACGCCATTTTTGAAAAAATAACCATTTGGAACTTTCTCCAGTTCATCTTTCAGGGGGTGCATAGTTAAATAGTGAAGTGATTTACAAATCTTTTTCTTGTTCAGTGATTGGTTTACTTTTAATAAATGGAACTTCACCAGGTGAATCAGATCCTTCATGTCCATCGTTGTCACTCACCAAGATATTGTCAGTAGGATGATCATTCACAAGATCCCTGTCGGATCCAAAAAATGTCTGAGACAAATTTTTATCATCCTCTGAATCCATGCTTATCATTTGTTTTTGGCTTAATTTCTTAGCCTGAGCTCAAGTCACAGAACACGAGGGAATTCTCAACTACAACATCATCCTTAGCTGAAACAATGATCGGCTTGTTAACCATTTTAGATTCGGCAACAACTTTTCCCCAAGCCAAATCGTTTCCCAACAACAATGGTACACCCTTAATCGGCAGAGTAGGTCTTACTCCAACCACAACTATATTTGCTGTTGATACTAAACTTCATGGTTATGCTGAATTTTTGGAAGTAGAGACCTTAGTGCAGAAGATCTTGGACATATTTGCATTTAATGTATTAATTTTTTTCTTCCTTGTATGGTGGAATATTAGTACTGTGGAAGTGAAAAGGATAAGAGTGTGATGATTGATAAAAGTTGTTTGCCTTCAACTCAATATTTGAATTTGTTGAAAAGAACAAGTAAGGTTCTGAGATCTATTTACAGAAATTTTGAATTCTGGAGTAGAGATGTTGCTACTGTGTTGAGCAAAGGTTAGATAAGGTATCATTTGGAGTATTGTGTTCAGTTTACCTCTTATTGTAGAAAAGATAATGATCTATTTGAAAGTGTTCAGAGACAGATTACCAAAGTAATTCCTGACTTAAAACATTTAAATTATGAAGACAGAGCCTCAAAGACTTTTAACTTTTTTGTTTGGAGCATAGAAGAACTAGTTCAAGTGTTTAAAATCATGAGATGCTTGGAAAGGTTACCCATGAGAAGTTTGTTGGAGTAGTGAAAGAATGAGTTTGGGGATTAAATCTTAAATATGAGAGAAAATACAAATAAGATGTGGAAGCTCATGTCTATGCTGTTTAAAAGGCAGATTGTTTTCCTGAGTTATTAGCTTGTGGAATGATTCACAATATGTTGTGATATCTGCTGTAGTTTGAACTCTAAGTTTATATTAATGTACACTGAATAGTCACAAGTAAATAGACACCTAATTTTTTGTCATTTAACTGATTTATTCTAACTAATTTGTGTTCACAGAGCACTATATAAATGAAAATGGTCTGCACACTAATTATCTTGCGCTACAACATGCCTAGAACTCAAGGTTCTCTCGAATTGTCAGATTTTGTTAGTGGAAGGATAGTTGATCAAGCAGATGGTGGAATAAGTCAGCGGCAAATTTCGCAGAATTTGTGAATCCCGCTTTCGACAGTCAACAGAATCATCGTGCAGTTCAGGAAACACGGCAGGTAAACAACTGAGCAGCGTCCGGGTCATCCTGGTCCATCGGAGAGGACAAAAAGGGCTGTCAAGAGGAGCAT
>NW_013672769.1:10432-39490 GCF_000517525.1 Limulus polyphemus
ACCTAGAGTTAATTATAATTTTCTTGAATTATTATACTCTATTAATTTTTAGAGTACTGGTGATATTATAGTCATCTTTAAAATTGGTGTGTCCTAGGCCTTGCATATATTTGCTATTTCTAGAGCTGCTCAATTAACATAATAACATAACATAGTGTTTTGGGACAACAAAGGAATTATTGGTCCATCTTGGTTGTCCCATCCTGTAAGAGAAAGTAAAACTATTAAATAATTAAATTTAAAAAAATCTTAAAGCCAGCCCTTATCATTCATATAGTTATCAAGCTTTCTCTTAAACTCATTTAAATTTACTACCTTCACAACATGCAAAGGCAACCCATTCTAAAGGCCAACCACCCTGTTAGAAAAATAAAACTGTCTCAACTGAAGATGACTCCTACCCTGCCAAAATTTATATTTGTGTCCTCTAGTCCTATTATTATCAATGTTAAGTATGAAAAAGATGATGCATCAACACTATCAATTCCCTTTACAATCTTAAACACATCATTCAGATGCCTTCTAACTCTTCTTCTTTCAAGAGAAGACAGTTTCAGGCACCATTCTAGTAACCCTCCTCTGAACCTTTTCCAACAATTCAATATCCTTCCTAAGGTAAGGAGCCCAAAACCCAACACAATATTCTAAATGTGGCCTAACCAATGATCTTTACACTGAAATTATAATATTTTTAGACTTGTATTCAATACTTCTGTAGATACAACTTAAAATCCTATTTGCCCTACCACTAGCAACAGCTTGAATGTCTTAAGAGAGTGATCAACCATTGCACCAAGGTCCTTTTGTTTTGTGACAATGTTAAGGCTGTTCCCATCCAAATTATACTTATAATTTAAATTATGTTAACCGACATGCATTATTTTGTATTTATTATAATTAAAACCCATTTGCCATTTATTTGCTCAACTCACTAAATGATCTAAATCTTTTTGTGAAGCAGCAGCATCCTCTTCACAGCCACCAACACCCAAGACCTTAGTTTCACCTGCAAATTTGAGTAATTTATTGACCATTCCTTCTATGTCATTGATGTAAATCAAAAAGAGAAAAGGTCCTAAGACTGAGCCTTGAGGTACCCCACTTGTAACATTAATCCAGTTTGACTGAACTCCTTTTATAACCATCCTCTGCTTTCTTCTATTCAACTTGCTAACTTATTCCCCACACCTATAAAGATAATTTTTATAAGCCTTTTATTTGGCACTTTGTCAAAGATTTTATGAAAATTCAAATACACCAAATCTACACCCTTACCCTCATCTACATAAGCAGTGACCTTTTCAAAGAATTTCAAAAGATTTGTAAGGCAAGATTTTCCCTTAGTGAAACCATGTTGACTATCCAATAAAATTCTAAACTTTGTTAAATGACTTTGCAAAGCATCTTTTATCAGACTTTGCAAAATTTTTCCCACAGCTGATGTAAGACTAATGGGTCTATAATTACTGGGATTTTTATCACCTCCCTTGAAAATAGTAATAATATTAGCTAACTTCCAATCCTCTGGTACCTACTCACTATTCAAGGACTTACACAAAATAGCAGCAAGTGGCTCACATATCCAATTCTTAACCTCCTTCAAAATCCTTGGGGAATATTATCTAACCCAGGAGCTTTATCATTCTTTAAACTTCTCAATTTTTTCTAAACAAGCTCAGAATTAATGCAGTCATCTATTTCAGTCTTATTTCCATTTATCAACTGTTCAAGATGTGGAATACAGCTTAAATCTTCATCAGTAAAAACTGAAAAAAAAGCAGAATTTACTAACCCAGCCACCTCATAATCTTCAGATACAAGCCTTCCTTTATCATCCCTTAATCCTAACATTTTTATCCCCTTAATGTATTTAAAGAAATTCTTACAGTAAATTTTTCCATTTTCAACAAACTTACTCTCATACATCCGTTTTGATGGCCTAATTTCCTGTTTGACCAACTTTCTTGATTTTCTATAATCTTCTAAATCTCCTGTCATACTAGTCAATTTAATTTTTTTAAATTTATGATGCTTTTCTTTAACTTTATCTCATACTTTTTTGTGAGCCAACCTGTTTTTTTACTTGCAGCACCACCATTTTCTTTCTATAAGAAATATAGAATATTTAATCAGTGTCTCCAAATAACTCAGCTACCCAATTAACAACAGATAATTCTTGTTGCATCCCTTCAAAAATTTGTTTTTAATTTATAACGAAACTAATTATTTCTTATCTCCATATGCAGCAAAACATCGAACCTAATAGAGCAATGATCATTTGCACCCATATGTTCCCCAATTTCCACCTTCTCAATTTTTTCTACATTTGAAGTTAACAATAAGTCTAAAATAGTATTGTTTCTAGTAGGTTCCTTGACCAACTGGTGAAGAAAGCCATTTTTAACAGTTTCCAAAAATATTTCTCTCTCACAGTTTGACTCTAGCATTTCCCAATCTATATACCTGAAATTAAAATCACCCATAATTATGACTTCATTAACAACTGAAATTTTAATCTCATTGTAAAGTTTCTCACTAATTTAATCATTGTCATCTGGAAGTCTGTAACAAATTCCCATTAAAAGCCTTTTCCCTTTATATTTGCCAATAGAAACCCAAACGGGTTCAATCTCCTTACTATTATCTTTTGATATCCTCAACTTCAACAGGATGTAACTTACTTTTTACATATAAACCATTCCCTCCCCCCTCTCTTTAGAACTCTCTCCCTATTAAATAACCTGTAACCCTGTACTTCAAATACATTTCTGTCATCAAAATCATTTATGTTTAACCATGTTTCAGTTATTCCTATTTTATCAAAATCCTCCATTCCTACCAGTTCTCTAAAGTCAGTTAATTTATTTCTTATATTTCTAGCATTACAATATTAACAAGTAAGCCTACCCCTATAACTACTACTATACTCATTTCCTATGCTAAACCTTTCTCTACCCCTTTTTCTTTTTGCATTTAGTTTATCTTGGCCCTCCCTGCTGTCTAGTTCTAATTTAAAACTTCCCTTACAGATGAGTTAATAGACCTTGCAAAACAAGGCAACTCCTGTCATATCCAAATTTAAACCATCCATTCCAAAAAGCTCCCTTCTTCCATTGAACTGATCCCACAAGTCCAACCAGCCTATCTGCTCAACCTAAGCCTAGCATTTAGCCCTAGTGACCTACTTATAACTTCATCTCCACAATTAATTCTGCACAGTATCCATGACAAAATTATATTATGGCCTTTTTAAATGGCTTTATCACCCTCTTCTAATTATTAATTAGCTCCTGATTTACCTCACAGTTGGAGGCAACTCCTCAAATAGCCTTCTCCCTACATCATTAGCCCCTACATGCACAACAAAAACTGCATCTCTGCTAGCCCCCTTTATTATATCTTCCACCTTGGTAGCAAAATCTAATTATTTTCTCCCTATTTACTCCACAGACTATCCTATCCAAATGTCTTGTCAATGAATCACCTATAACTATAACATCCATATCCTTCTCTGTCCTTTTTATTTTCCTTCCCTCCAATAGTTCCTCAACAGCACAAGCCAAAGGCTGAAATCTGTTGCTCAACAGAATAGGCTCATTACAACTAAATCCACTACTGTTAGCCCTAATAGTATTCTTTCTAACTTCCTGAAAGTCATTATTAGCTGATGTATTCCTTGCATGTAAAAGCTTAAGCTCCTCTTGAAATCATGCTGCCATTTCCCACAGTCTACACTTCTCTTTATCTATTGCCTCTACTTTCTCCTCCAACCTACAAACTCTACATATAAACTGCATATCTTCACTAATAGCTTCCTTAAAAGTATGCACCAGTCCCAAGTTCCCAAATAAAACCACCCATCACACCTAACAAACACTTATAGCCTGAAAATAAGTACTCAATACTAAATACCAGTAGCTTATTGTCAACACTGTTAGTGTTAAGCGTAATGTTTAAGAACCAGTTCTTTTAGTTTATTATTACTTTGTCTTCACACTAAAGTAATTAAATTTAGTGTTAAGCGTAATGTTTAAGAACCAGTTCTTTTAGTTTATTATTACTTTGTCTTCACACTAAAGTAATTAAATTTAGTGTTAAGCGTAATGTTTAAGAACCAGTTCTTTTAGTTTATTATTACTTTGTCTTCACACTAAAGTAATTAAGTTTATCTTTAATTATATAGAACTCAGTAACAGAAATGACAATAACTAGTCATTAGTTTGATGTATATGTAATGCTTATAATACAATATATTTAACCTGATTTAAAACCAACTGTTACATCTTTGGTCGTTTATTAATTTCCGGTAAAAATTCTTCCAGAGGAACTTCAGCAATACAAGTCCTTTCTTAAATTAAACTAGTTTATTCTTTCTCAATACAACTTTGCAATACAAAGAATTTCCACAGTCACTTTAACTTAAACACACGCTATAATTTACAGCGATTCACGCACTTTACTTACGGCCACTACAGCTCACTTGACTCAATTATCTGTCTATCTGCAATTATATGTCCGCTTTATTTGCCGGGCTTATGTACAAAAATAGAGGGCGTCTAGCAAATACTAGGATATTTGTGATGTTGCCCGATCCTTCTAGAAACTCTTGACTTGTTACCAGCATCATGTGACTTCCGCTGTCGTAACAATACTAAGCCTAATTTGACATTGTTGTACAATTTATGTCACTAAACTTTGATTTAAAACTTTGACCCTCTTACTTTTATTTAGCCATCTTACTAAATCTAGTTATTCTTTTGTTATTTAACCCAAATTACTTCAAATGATATTAATTTTAAATAATTTTCAAAAATCTATAAGAACTGAACTTTCCCTCTCTTCCATAGTGCCCACAGTGGAATTTATTAAATGATTAATTGTGAGACTCATTAATCATTAACATTCAATTAATTAATTAATTATTGTCTCAAGAGACTAATCTTTCTATTTTCAGATGATTTGTCTTTTTATCGACCTTTTCAAACAATTCTTCATTTAGTATGATAGACATTTTCAGGTACATCAATTTAAGATTAAGTTTCTATTTTTTAATCTAAAACTGTTGTACATGAAAGTATATCATTTACACAATGTAATGCAAAACCTGTAATAAGCTTGAAAAGAATTGTTAATAAACTGCATCAGTCTAGAAAGTTTTGAACAATGTTTTGGATATTTCAAAACATCATCCAAAAACTTCCTCGACATATGCAGTTCATTAACAATACCTTTAAAGTATAATGTCCTCTGTCTAAAATTTCTCTCAAGCAAGAACTGCAACAATCTGGAAATACAATAAATAATGTCCCAGTGAATTTCTACCCATAGATTTTTACAAGACCACTATCGAAATTAAATAAATTGATTTTTCATTAGAAATAATTGTCCTTAGTTTTCATGTTATAAAACAAGTAAGATTCTTGTCACAGTATGTGATAGATAATTCAGTGCAAACAAATTCACTCTGATCCTAGAAAAACAAAGACAGAACAACATTTATTATTTGGTAATGATACTTCATGATTTATTTTCAGACATTAGATTGATTCATAAGGTGGAAATCAAAGTATTATAATAAATATTCAAATCACAGTAATGTATATATATATATGAAATCATTAATTACAGAAATTAACAATCTTATAAGTATAAAAATGTCAAACTTTCAAGTGAGAAGTTAAAACTAATGAAAGTTTCAAAAGAGCATATGAAAAATGATTAATACATTTACATTTGTTTCAACAGTTTCTTCAAACCTGTACTGTATGAGTGTGCTGAGAAATCAATAGATCAAATAACTTAATTAAAGCTTTCTGCACTTGGCACTGTTTAAGAATGACAGCAGCCAACCTTTTGTTTTCCATTTTCAGTGCTTCCTATCTAGTTAGAGGAGTTATCCTAGGTTAATGACTTAACAGTGTCACACACATGTATTGTTAGATTGTTATTAGTCATTGTCTGGTCATTTTTGGCAGAGTGAAATGAGCAAATTGTTTAGTAATGAAAAATTTTTTTAGTGTATAATGAATGTTAATTTGTCATTCCTTTTTTGATTAAAGCAGTCTTACCTTAAGTAATACTTATGTTTGTAGCTTGTAATAAGTAAGTAGTATTTTAAGTTAAAACTACACAATTATTTAGCCCAAACAAGGTAAACGTGAACATGATTACTTTGACAGTTCAAATAAACAAAATAATTCATTTCAATTGGATAATTGTTTCTGAGAGTCAAAAAACTTGTTAAGATGAACAAACTTGAATTAATTGAAAAATAAAATAATTAGAAATCATAATGGCATTTTTTTAATTACTTGGATAATTGGAATAATCAAAAACATTAATTTCAATTAGTTTATTTTTGTTAAATTAATAAATTTCAGCCAATTATTTTGTGTTTCACTAATTGAGTCATTTTGTTGTCAAATTAATGGGGATTTGTTGTAAGTCAAAGAACTGCTAAATATGTCTCTTGTGGCTCACATCTGAAATGGTATGCTACTGCATTATCATGTGTAAGTTGCTTTTGTCAAATGTAATTAATGTTCTTTATATTATGCATGCGCACCTAAAATTGTTATGTTGCAAAAATATACCAAGTAGATACTATTTTGTAATTAGTTCTTGTATTCTGTCTTTTTTTTGCATACTGTCAAACTGGCTGGGTATCTAATTCACTTTTTTGTTGCTAAATTTTTACTCATTAAGATATCTTGAGTAAAACCACATACAAGAAGTTCCATGTAACACTAAATGATTTTATTCTTTACTTTCTTATAACTGTCAGTTTCTGATGATGACGAATATGAATGTGTCAGTGTTCTCAACTCCCACTCGCAAGATGTGAAAAAAGTTTTATGGCATCCACACAAAGAGGTAGGTTTATAATAAAAAGCAACTAAGGTTTAGCAGTTTAGAAAATGGTTTACCATGTATACATTCATGATGAGCAGCAAAAAATAGTTTATGTGACACAAAACAATGACTTTAAAAAGTAATCTTGCTCACAGGCTGGAAATACTCACTTTTACTTACTGTTTAAAGCTGTGGAATGTCATTTTCATAAGGAACACTGGTGAAATAAAATATAGCCAATCTTTTGAACTTGTTTCCTGTGCAGGTTCCAATTTGGTACAATAGTAAAACAAGAAAATAAAGTTCAAATCTCCTCATGACAATTTAATATTTACAAGTATCAAACAAATTTGCAAAAAATTAACTATGATGTAGGGATGGCAATGCCAAAAAGTACAGAAACAAGGTAATGATGAATACACAAAACCATAAAAAATTCCCTACATAAGTAGCCAAGTAAGTACTAAGTCAATCTTATCTTACGAGTTTATGGTTATTAGCCACTGTAAAACTGTATAACACTATTCAGCTTAATAGCTTTATTCAAACCTGAATTCATGCAACTGACAGGAATTCAACATTTAATTGTAGATGAAAGTTATTTCTGGATTCATCGCTACCTTCTTTCTGTACTTTTTAGCATTGCCATTCCTATATCATGCTTAATTTATCCAAACATTTTTTTTATTACTTGTTTTGTCTCTTACTTTTTTAAAACAATTTCATTGAAGTAGGTTGATAAGTGAACATTTGTTTATTTTTATAATTCATTGGTAATATATATTGTTAATATCATATCAGTTTTGTCAGTTTCTTCATTGCTCTTGTAGAATGATTTCTGATATTCATATAATGCCATACAATTGGCTACAATAGATTATTAATCATCACTGGTCATAATTTTGACTTCTTGGGATTTGATGATGAGGAACCTACAGTAAGGAAAGAATGTATGAAAAAATATATAGCTGTATCATCCCTTATTCATGTTTGTATTTTTTTGGCACTGCCATCCCTACATCATTTTACTTGTGTTTAGGCATTTTAAAGGAACACCAGGTTTCTGTAACAAAGCTAACTTCAAGGGGTAACGATAACATTGTTTTCACTATGATTTTTATTAAGTCTATACTAAGCACTGCTGTGCTTAGTGATAGCCTGTTTCCAAGTGCTCTTAAAATGAGTTTCTATCATACTAAAGCCATTACAAAACTACAAACATTTTTTTGGCTAGCTTAGGAAAAGTAAAAAGAAAGCTGAACACTTTGGCTCTTTATCTAATTCCTAGTTTTCCACTTTAGTAACACTTTTCAATGATACTGGGAATCTCAAAAGCTGTGAAACACTTGATAATGGCAATTAGGTGCTTAAATAAGGGTGTAACTCAACCTTAGCAGTTACTTGTAAGCATAATAGAGTAATAGATTGAATGCAGCAGTCATTTTTTTCTTGGTCCATCCCTACATATTAAACACAACTGTGCTTGGTGATTATTATTATTCATTGATAAACAATAAATAAATAACTATTTAGTGATAACATTTATTTTGGATGAAAAGAAGTGAATGTGTTTAAGCAATAAAACTTATGACCATGTGAGGAAATTGTTTTATTTGTTGCCTTTAAAAAAATATTGGTTCATATGTTTTTATAGTGCAAAATGTTTTGGGAAGATTTTTTAATCAGAAAGTTAAATTTTAATGAATGCATGTGACTCAAATATTGCAGCATAAGGTATTTGTCCTGGGCTATTACCAACAAAATGTTGTTTTTTGCACAAACGTTTTTTTCTAGTTATTATTACTATTTTCTTTTTCAGATATTAGCATCAGCAAGTTATGATGACACCATCAAATTGTATAAAGAAGATGGGGATGACTGGTGCTGTTTTGCTTCATTACAATCACATGGATCAACTGTTTGGTCCATTGCTTTTGACCATTTTGGAAAAAGACTGGCTTCTTGTAGTGATGACAAAACTATTAAAATTTGGAAAGAATACTTACCTGGAAGTAGTGAAGGTAATGTGATGAGCATTACAGCTAAAGTTATTTAATCCTTTGAATATTGTTGGTACTTGGTGAAACTCCAATATTACAGAACTGAAGAAAAAAACAAAGACAATTGTACATTTCACAAAAACTTCAATCTGTACCTGATGATGCCTTTACTAGGAAAACCATGGTCGCGAATAAATGAAATTTTTGTGAAACATACAATTGTCTGTTTTTTACTTCAATTCTGTAATTCTTGTATGCCATTTGTTGCTTCTGACATGCCTAGTAGATGTTACTTAGTAGACTGAATCTGCAATTTTATATGTATCTGATCAATATTTTGTAAATAGTGATTTTGGAAAACAGCTTTTCTCTGAAAAGAATTGCACTTAATTAACATTGACAGTTTGACTACAAAATCAAATTTTTATCAGTAAATTAAAAAAAATTTTTTCTTTGAAGAATTTCTTGGTTATAGATTTTTAACCCTATGTATTGTTTCAGAATTTGGGTCTTTCAAGAGCCAAAAAAATTTTTTTCCAATCTAAATGTGTTTAATGGAGCTCAGTTTGAACTGTATTTTAAAGGCAAAATTAAATACATAATTTCATTGAAGTTTAAGTATTTAGATAATTTGTAAGTTGCAAATTCTTAAAAAATATAAGATGAAGTATTCACTCAATTGGAGGTATAAAATTTGCTAACATTCTATTTTAAAGAAATCTGCCCTAAGATCTTAATAAAACTTTAACAGAAGTGCTGTAATTTTAAAACCTAAGAAAAAACAAACCACATTAATCCTTAAGATTAGGATGACACTCATGTAAATTTTCACACAGACGTATTAAAGAAATAGCACCAGCATTTGTATTACACAATAAATATTTAAAATGAGACTGTTCTCAGTCTCAAAATACAATACAAATTGTTTTAGTTTATAAAAATAAAATACTGTGAGACTGGGAACAGTCTCCTACACTACATGTTTTCATATCTTACTCCTAATGATGACACCGTAAGACATTGAAACATGTAGAGTATGTAGTAGTTCATAATTTTTAGTATCATATTGTTTTTTAAAAAGAAAATTGTGGAATATGAATACCAATTTGTGTGCTCTAAGTATGTTTATTATTCGTATTCAGTAGTAATTTTTCTGAAAGCCTGCTACTCTGTTGATTTGTGTAGGTATAATTACAAAAAGGGTAGATCCTGCATGGAAGTGTGTGTGTACTTTGTCTGGTTTCCATCATCGTACAGTATATGACATTAGTTGGTAAGTAAATATTGAAGTGATGTCAGTTTCTTAAGCTTGTGTAATAGGAAATATTTTTCATTCTTGCTGCAAAATGAAACTAAAATCAAATTGTCACAAGTACTTTTTGTGTGCTACAGTATATATGTGTTATTTGCTAGATTTTTATGTTAGAGGCCTGGAAAATAAAGAACTGGGTTACCTGTATGGGTCAGATTAAAACATTTGTGAAGCACAAAGCACATCTGAAAGTTGGAGCTAGTGTGTACTTAAACATGTAAACAGCTTTGAAAGAGTCCTTGAGAATATAGTATTTTGTATATATAATTCAAACTGTATAGTCTACTTATGTTTTTATACACAAATCTATATTGAGCTTAATCCATTATTTCTGGAGACTGTTCTAGGGTTAGATTGAGTGCCTTGAAGAATCGCCCATGTTGATAGAGTCTAATGAATTGAGAGGTTGAGATCCATTAGAAAACACATTAAATGCATCAAGTAACTGCTATGTCTGGATTTATGCACCTCTTGAAGCACCCAAGCATTACATGATGAAAACATGTAACTTACATTAGTTTTTAAATCTTAGTTCTGTTACCATTGTTGTCTGACCAGCAAAAAAAAAAAGGGGGGGGGGTCTATGACTCCAATGAATAATTGTTTTCAAGCATCTCAACAGGCCAACAGAGAAAAGTACATGCTCCTCTTAATAATAAAATCTTTGAAACTTGCATGTAATATAATGTGAAATTTGAGAGTAGTATTGTCCATTTCTTTTATCTTGTTTCTTGCTATCATGAGCATGTAAACCATAGCTATCAGTCACTTAGCAAATGTTATCTTAGATAGTGTTCATCTACCTGTATCAGGTTTGGATTTTCCTGGCTACTACATTTAAGTCTTACATTACTGAAACTGGATAAATAACTTGTCAACATGCTGTGATACACTTTTTGAGAATAAATTCCAGGGCAAGTGGATTTGTATGTAATAATAGGGAACCAATTTCTTTATTATTCATTTAGGTGTCCAATCTCAGAATTGATTGTCACAGCAGGAGGTGATGATGCCATCAGGCTGTTTCAAGAAGAAAACTCCTCAGACTCTAATGCACCACAATTTAATCTAGTAGCAACTGCTTCCAAAGCACACTCCCAGGATGTAAACTCTGTAGCTTGGAATGCAAAAGAAGGTGGACTGTTAGCCTCTTGTAGTGATGATGGAACAGTAAAATTGTGGAAAGTAGACTATATGTAATGTCGTCATTATTTAAAAGCTGTGAGTAATTCCATAGAGGTCTAATTGTGAATTCTAGGATACTGGAAATCTATGAATTTTCCAGAACCTTTGCACTTTCAAGTAAATAAAGAAATATTCACTTACTAAATCAACTTATGAATAATGTGAGTCAGTATGTGTAAAAAGGTAATTTATCATCAAGCCATTGTTGCATTATGTTGAAAATTATAAATTATCTCAAGTAAAAAAAATGTTACACTGAGACTTAAATGTGTCAAATCAAGTTCGAAACCCATCCATGAAAAAAGTAGGTATTGTATTTATCATTAATAAATATATAAATTTTAATATTAAAACAAAGATCTACAAAATGAAATAAAATCATGTTTGGATACACAAGTGTGAGTTAGGAAGTTTTTTATACCCATTCTGCATGATAAAAATGTAAGTTGCAATATTTATTGAGTCTTAGTTTTGTTACCATTGCTGTCTGACGAGCATAAGCATCTAAACAGTATAATAGTAATGAATCCAAGAATTAGTTGTTTTTTATGAAAAAATATGAAAACCTCAGAAACTTATCTCCTAAATTTATGTTGTTGTTTTTGTTTTACTTGAATGGCAAGATTCGTCCAGCCATTCAGATAAAGAACAACAAAATATACAAATACAGGGATCTTAATCAGCTGTACATTACACACTTGAAAACTCCCAGTATTGGGAGAATACCTGAAAACGACAGCAGCTTTAGACAACAAATTTGTATATGATTAAGTTGTTAAAGTTCAAACAAATCCATAAAGTGAACTAAACAGAGTTCACCTACAGTTAAGGGTACCATTAGTATTCACTAAACACAGCTATAGTAACTATGTTGTACAGACTAAATCCAAAGTTAAACAAAGAAAAATAATAATTGCCACACAAATTTCAGTATACAAAAGCAAAAGGTATAAGTTATTGAAGTTATAAAAGTTACTAAAAGGTAAGTTAAAGTTCTACAATTGTGAATAATTGTTCTTCAGAGTTTTAAAACTTTTATCAATATCATATAAAGACAAACCTAACTTTATATACAAAACAAAATGCACAAACAAAGCTAAGTTTGCACACAAATGTACCTCACATCCAAGATCTGTGTCTAGTGGGAGTTGAGCTCTAGGATCTGGCTGCCGCTGATTTCAACTGATAGGAAAGATAACATTTTTGGATGTCACATGTTATTTTCCTTACAAGAAAGTCAGTTAACTGCCAATTAGATAACCCAAGTCTTGTATACTTTTCGGACAGGGAGAATTAAAAGTGTTATTTGAGTGACTCTGGTGAGAACTGAGAACTCTGAAAAACACAATTTCAAATAAATTACATCTTAATTAATGATATAGGTCCAACTTATCTCTCATTGGTTAACTTGTATTCAGGGTTATTGATGAGGAGTGTAATTCTCTGAAACTAATATAACCCAATAACACACATTGATGAAAGTGTAGATTGAACTGGACTTCCCTTGAACTTAGACTTCAAGATTAAAAAATTTTTGGAATAGTAAGTTTATTACATACAGCAGGTCTTTCATGAAATATGAACTTCATTACTTTTTAGTCCTTGAGGTTGCACACAAAATGTACTGCATGGATCTTCATTTTATACTGGACTATTTGGAAATATATATATATAAAGTGATCAAGAAAATGGAATATGAGATAGGAAGAATATGAAAAAAGCTGTTTCCATATGAAGGGGTTCAATATGCCCCATCAGTTTCATATTTTCTCCTTCACAACATTATGAATTACTTTTACTAACCCACCTCTAGTCTTTATGCAACACAGTGAACACTATTCTTTCCCTGTATTTGCATTTGCTCCATCTCAGCTCATGTGTACCATTTAGCCTCTCCAGTTCTTCGTGCCATTGTCTATGAATACTCTGTCATAAACATCAGCATCTGAAGTGTGATCTAATGATTTCAAAGCCAAGAAATAATTATTGATTAGCCCTTTGATTTGGTCCAATACATTATGATTTCAACCTCTACAGTGCTTGTGTCAGAAGCCCATTCAAAGACAACAGACATTATATTAGCATCCATATCTTTTTTTCGCTATGTTCTCCCTGACCTCTTAAACATTATGAATTAATAGCATGTAAGTAGAAATGATAAATTAATGAATTACTGGTGAAGATAAGGATCACAGATCTAAATAGTTTATTTACACAATAATCACCTTTTAGAAAATTGTCACCACCAGATACTGAAATTATGTACAAAATTTAGAGAATAACATGATGGGAACTTGTGAATTTAAATGACAAATTGAATTTGAATACTAAAGAAAACATATACAAGGAGTCATCTGTATTACATGACTCGACCATTATGTTTAGCACATAAACTGGCCAATCAGGATAACTCAAATAAATACTAAACCTGTAAATAGGCTATTGAGTTACATTATGGTTAAAAACTAGATAGATAAAACACAGAAGAGATGGTATAATAAATGTATGAATATGAACAGATTGGATGTAGATTACTACAGAAAGCCATCTTAGCTATTATGATCAGATACAGCCTGAACTTTTCTTTAATTAAATGTATGCACATAAAAGTTAAATATACTTACAAATTTGAAAAGGAAGCTGATAATTAAATATTGTTTACAGATTTTCATTTGAAATCATAACAGTTGACATGGTGCAACTTTTTGAATACAATTTTTCCAATACACACACACACATATGTTAAAATTGGAAATTAAACTATATTAATAAGATTTAAAAATAAATACACATCACAAAACCTATCACCTACATGGTTTTTCCTATCAATATGACTGAAGTTTCCACAAATTTGAACCATTTTTGTTCTATAAATGAGGAGATTTTTCAAAGTATAAATGTAGTTAATGACCTTATCTTTTATTCTCTTTTGATAATAAACTCTAGGTGCTATTTGTAGCATCATTCATTAAATATTGTGTCATAGCTTTTTAAATAAAAGGGCAGAAGTTGTCACATTTTCAAACACACAAAAGAAGTTATGATCAAAGGAATTTTATGCCTGAGCTTTTTGTTGTGACTAATTCATCGACTTTGTTGTATTGAACTGAAAATCTTTATATATATATTGACATTTTTAACAACTTTTTTTGTCACAGAGTCTTAGTTTACTGATGATTTATACATTGCACAACCAATTCAACTTATTTCTAATGATGTAATATATCAATATATTCATTAGTCTATTTCACTGTGTTAAAATTGACCTAGACCAGTACTTCTTGGCAGAGGTTCCATGGAACACAAAAACTTCATATATTCTAATGGGTAAATACATACTAGTCACATAACTGTAATCTGACTACATCATATTTCTTTTTAGTATAGTGGGTTTCATAATGGCACAACATAAATCATTGCATTGTTTTAAATTAGTGAGCAAAACTAGGTACAAACAGATGCTTGAGAAATGTAGGTTAACTGTTTGGAATTATTAATATAGTATTGCAGTGATGTTTTTCTAATCACTGTAGTAAAGGGTTCTGTGACACAAATTTAATGCCAGAAGAGTTCTGTGGATTCAAAAAGATTGAGAACCACTGACCTAGACTTGCAATGTTGCAGGTGCAGTAATATTATATTTTTGAACAATATTGTATATGGTCATCAAATATTTGTAACAGAGAAACTAAGTCAGTGTTTTAAAGTTTACATTAAAATTGGATATTAATTATTAGAAAATTCAGACTAGCAAGAAGAGTTTTATCAGATTTGATTGTGACCTAAACTTTGTTCAGTGAACTACTTTTTGCATGATGCAAGGCCAAAATGGCTGCCATATTGATTAAAGGTTGTCACAGTTCAGTGGCACACTGTAAACATGTCTCAGTTTAGTTAGTGAAACAGTTATGTTGATAGCAAAACAGTACAGTTCAGTTAACTTTTATTCTAAACAAAGAATTGAGATACAGCATTAGCCCACTAACAGCCCCTATGAACTGTTTGGTGGGAGCTGTATACAGCCCTCGTGCATTTTTCAAACATGAAGTACTGGAAGAATACAATTATTTATATTAAAGAGCCTCAGGCTTGTAAAGGTTTACATCCATTTTTATTCAATTTGAGTGTTTTATCACTCACTGAACCATGCCTAACCATTAAATCCATGTAACAAGCTAGAAATCTCTCGACAAATGCATAGCTTAAGTTACTACATTGAATTGCATAACAGATAAGCTTCTTGTGTGCATGCATACCTTGCAGAGAAATTTTTTTATTTAATTTTCTTAATTTACATTTTCTCAACTAACGTAATAGTTTCTAATATTTACATTTTAGTTACTTTTATAACAATAAATGAAAAGTATACACAAAAAGTAAAAAATGTAGCACTTAAATTTAGAACACAAAATAATAATGTGCCAAAGCATACAATATCCTATACCTGTTATAATTTAACTGGCTTTCTAACTAAGCTATAAGTGAAATAAAATTATTTCTGTAGCTGGTCAAGCTGAAATTGGTGTTAACAACTTGGAATCTGTACACCATGCAATTCATATGCTGTGTGAGAATTAGCTAACATTATATGTGAACAAATAAATAAAAATCTTCTCTTTCTGTTCCTTATAAATGATGTAATAGCAAATGTCAGAAGTAATTATTGACATTTTTAGCCATGGCTAATAGAACAGCTCTGAGTTGTTGTTTTTTCAAGTACAAACTTTTAGCTCATAGCTCCATCATCTCTTGGCCAATTTGAGATCTAATTACACTTTTGGACTCAGGAAGTCAAACCCTTTTCAATTGATTATTTGACCACACCCAAAGTCTCTTTGCTTTGGGGGAAGTGGTCTTCCATGGCAGTCCTTAGCTTCCTTAGATCAGGCTCATTGTGGGCTCTTTATGACCAGTGGAATCTCGCGAGGGATCCTTTAACAGCTCTTATTACCCTTCCTCCTACCCTGGTCGATGAACTGCATTGGTGATTGGACAAGACTCACTCTTTGCCAGATGTCCCACTTCCTCTTCATTGTCCAGATTTACACATTTTCACGGATGCATCCCTTCAGGAATGGGGGGGTATTGGTCTGCGGTCGAGAGGCCTTATTATATCAACATCCTGGAGCTTCTCCCTGTACGTCATGCTTTGGTTCATTTTCTCCATCTGGTAATGTTGCATTCTGACAATTCTACAGTATTTGCTTATCTCAATCACCATGGCGGCACCCGTTCTCGATCTCTCTGTATTCATACATTGGATTTTCTTTCTTGGACCCACATGCTAGATATTCATATTATGTGTCATGTTCTGGGTGCTAGCAATCTTGTAACAGATCAGCTTCCCTGTTCAGACAAAGTCTATATCACGGAGTGGTCTCTTGTTTTCCAGTAGCTTTGCCTTCAGTGGGGTACTCCTCACATAGATGCTCTTGCCATGTCTCTCAACTACAAATTGCCTCAGTTTTGGTCTCCAGACCCTCATCCTCTTTCTCTGGCTGTCGATTCTTTCAGCCAGGACTGGACCAACAAATATGTATATGTCTATCCTCCCATTCTACTTCTTCATTGGGTGATTTTTAATCATCCATACCACTCCATGTCAGGTTTTTCTGATTGCTCCTTACTGGCTGGCTCAGCCATGGTTTCAGTGGCTTCTTAAGATCCAACTTTCCCCTCCATTACCTCTTCCTCTGAATCGTGACCTTCTTCATCAGCTTCAATCATCGGTGCTTCATCCAGCACTTCCTTCTTCACGCCTGATTTTTATCCGGTCCTTGGTGAGGAGATTTGGCTTGTCCCCATGGGTTTGCTTCTTTCCTGCCTCATTCCATTTGCCTTCCTCCATGGAAGTTTATCAACACACTGTTACTCGTATTGCAGATTTCCTCACTTGGCTTTTTGACAAGAGGTCTCCTTGATCTTGGGATATCGGGTGGCCTCGAAAGCTCAGAATGTTCCCCTTGTGGCTTTCTCAGACATTTTAATGTGTTTGTATGCCATCTCTTTCTTTTGAACCTACATTTGAAGGAGGTAGGTTGTGTCTTTGGTCTGCTAACAATTTCATGTTTTTAGATTGAAATACAGCTTAGTTACTAAGACTGATAAATTATAGTGGAATTCTATGGTATTGGTATAGTAATTTATGATCTTTTGGTTATTCAACTTATATGTAAAACCTAAAACAAATTATTTTGTTTTATATCCTCCACGTGCAAAATTTTAAAAGGCTTAGCAACCTACCTGAAGCAGCAATGGAGTACAAAGGTTGCAACTAGAAGAAATAATTGTTTGCTTTACTTCTTTATTTGCTGTTCTATGTTTTAAGAAAAATAAGTTTAAGAACTTATTTCTGAATAGAAATAATCTGTATACATATATAATGTATAATAATTGAAATGTGACTATTTTACAAAATACTAGTCTGATAAAACACAGCCAAGACAGGTCACTTTGTAAAGACTAAAGGTCAGTTTTATAATATTGGATATGGTAACATGAGAGCAAGTGTGCTGAGTCATTGTAACTTCTGTATTGTTAGCCAGGCACAGCTGAAAGATCAATATAATAAATATATATAAATGAATAATGTTATGAGATTTAAGCTATTTAGTCTAAACATTTATGTTTTCGTGTTGTCATTCTAGAACGAAAGAGGCATAATTTAAATTTATTTCCTAATTTTTTATGGTTGTTACAAGATTGGTTAAATCCACTGAACCCATACAGAGATTCATTAGTGAAAACAAAACAGATAAAATATAGTTTTTTTTAAGTAACATTTGATAAACATCTGGACATTATAAAGATTTCACATGTGAGATTTGAAAATTTTCTGATGCGCAAAACTATTTTTAATCTTAAAATGAAAATTACTTTGCATGTTGTATAGACAACATGCGAAAAGAAAAAAAAGACACAAGAAAAACATTGCTTTACAAACCTTAAAAACCTTAATTTGATATTTTGAATCTGAAAACACCGTAATGTTTACTGGTAAACTGCCAAATCTTGTTAACATTTGCTAATTAATCTAAAAGTTATAGCATGAAACTATAACAAGCACAAAAAGGTAATGATGTTGGTCCCAGGGACCGAGCCTGTGATGGAAGAGTTAGCTGATCAAATCCGCACTGTAAGGCCATGTTGACTTGCATAATATATTTCCATGGCCACGCAATGCACACTGCAGAAATGGAATTGCTTAAAAAATGTGCCTGTCCTGGACTGTACTCACCAAAGAACTACATGGGTAAAGCAGACAAGGGAATAGCTGTCCATCCTTGCCATGCCTTGTATTGAATAAATTGGTATGGTCTGATTTAAAAAATAGGGTTTCATGATTACCCATTGTACTCTCTCAGGTGTTGTCATTCCTTCAGACTCTCCACTGCATTTCTCCCCCCCCCCTTTTTTTTTCTAGTGGATTGAGAGTCCTTACCACTTTTCAGTTCCAAGCTGCTGGGGTGGTCGACCATGAAGGAATCCTCCTGAATGGGTGAATGAAATACAAACAAAATATAGAAATGATTATAAAACCATTCAGTTGAGAGCAGGATGGAAGGGGAAGGAGCCATCAAAATTGCAGTTCACCCCTTCGATTGGGATCCCCACATGGATGTCAGTTTCCAGCGGCATGGCTTTTGGATGTAGTTGACTTGCCATGTACAGTCCATTGTGTCCTAGCCACTCTACATCTTGGACACATCCTTTTCATTTTACCCACTTTTATGTTTT
The DNA here is from genome assembly GCF_000517525.1 of Limulus polyphemus. NCBI lineage: Eukaryota > Metazoa > Arthropoda > Merostomata > Xiphosura > Limulidae > Limulus > Limulus polyphemus. The sequence goes on from NW_013672769.1 coordinate 29,519, forward strand.
CTAGGATAGAGTTTTATAAATATTGTATAGTTCAGATCACTATCCAACCTTAGTTCTCTCCCACTTGGATGTGCTCCTCTGTTTTTCCACCCATATGTACGACATCATTCTATGTTGGGCAAAAAGTATACCTAGTTCAGATCTTAGAATCAGACTGTCTTACCTTAGGGAGTGTTTTTTGGATTCTTCTTTCTTTCCCTTGCACTGGTCCCTCGACCTATTCAATATGGGATTCTTGCTATTTATGAGATCGGATCTAGTTCATATCTTAGAATCTGACTGTGTTACCTTAGGGAGTGTCCTTTGGATTCTTCTTTTTTTCCCTCGCACTGGTCCCTCGACCTATTCAATGTGGGATTCTTGCTATTTATGAGATCAGAGGTAGTGTACCATATTGGAAGTTATTTTCCTGTAGTGAAAATGTATTTCCGGATTGGTATTTACCTCCACTTGCACTTCCCAACCTTCCTCCCTACTGAAAACTGGTGTTTCCATCTTCTGCCAAAACTCGAAGTGATAGTCATGAGAGTATGTCCCACTCTTGTTGGTGAAGGATTGTCACATAATGATTTGTATAAAAAATACATTGAAATTAGTCAATTCCAATTGAGGGATATAAATGGCTTGTGGTATGCATATAGAGGGCAGCACTGAATGATAATAGCTAATTGGAGAGGAGGTAAGTACCTATAGGAAATACATTTTGAGTATAGGAAAATTATAACTATTCAGTACATACTAATGCTGAGTTTATTGACATATGTTAATAATAATTTAACTAAATTTGGAATATAACACTGCAAATGGGTCATAAGATGAGCATTTTTTTTCTACCCGTATCTATAGTGTTAATTTGAACACACATTCTGATTAAGTTTATAAACAAGTACTGTTTGAAATTCATATAATATGTATGTGCTTTTGTTTTGTATATCACATAATTTTGTAATTCTTGATTTATAGATGAAAACTGGATATGCAAAGCCATTCTTACTGAAGGACATCAACGAACAATTCGTAGTATAGCTTGGTCTCCATGTGGCAACATGTTAGCTTCAGCCAGTTTTGATGCTACTACTTGTATTTGGGACAAAAAAAGTGGACAGTTTGAATGCACTGCAACTCTTGAGGGACACGAAAATGAAGTTAAAAGTGTTGCTTGGTCAGCATCGGGAAGATTTCTTGCCACGTGTAGTCGAGATAAAAGTGTCTGGATATGGGATGGTAGAGAAGTTTGCTTTGTAATATTAAGAGTATATATAGAGAGTATAAGTAAGGTACAACACTTGGTTAATTTGGTGTATAAATTTAAAAATCAGTGTTATACATGTATAATTAACCTTAGAATTGCTTGTGAGTCAGTGATATTGTTGGTTACAAGAATGCTAACAACATATCAATCACACAAAAAAAACATTTGTTAACAAGTATACCATCCATCAATATTGCAATTAATTTCACTAAGTAATGCTTGGATCCTTTGTGTGTTTTGTACCTTTAAAAAAATTAGTGGACTTTCCCAATTGTGTTTCATAAGTTTTTTACACAGAGTGTTTTAACAATCAAAAACATAAAACTGCTCAATATAATGCTATATATGAACCCATTTCCTAACACCTGGTATTAAAAGACAAGTCAGTAACTGTAACCACATTATATGTGTAGAGCTTGGTTTTTGTAATGGTTATATCTTTTTTTTTTTTTCAGAGCTTTAAACAATGTTATAAAAATCTTGTGAAGTTTTTAAGGGTGTTTCCGAAACGCACTTTTGTTTTATCTCGACAAAAGTTTCTCTTCTTTGCCCATCTAAGCATTGGTATGAATCTTGCCTCACTTGCTCCAGCCTTTATACCCCACTATATTGCCCATAGCAATTTAAACCTTGTGATTCTCTCCACCTACGTCAGTGTGCCCCTATACTAGATCTGTATATAAACTCCCCATTATTACTTCCTATTTACTTTTCTCGATGGTAGAACATTATGATGACAGTTTTATGTGATTGCTGCAGGTTTCTCTTACATTTTGTATAACTTTCGTTATATGCACGCATTGGATGATTTGTTTTTTTTCTGACACATCATATTGGGTTTTGAGTTTATTTTCTATTTTCTTTAGTTTCCCAAAAAAAAAAAATCTCGGATATTTCTGATCTGAATTCTCACATTCACTTCTCTGATATGGAATTTCCTAATGCTCCTAATCTGCCAACTCTGGAGTCTAGCGTTGCTTGGGCATCGGATGGTCCCCTTTCCGCAGAAAGGTGAAGTCTTATTTAAGGTCTGATGTTTCTTCTATTGGCTGAGAGGCTGAGCTTGCAAGGGTTCAGGGGCAAACTGTGGAGAATTTGGACTCTATTTTTCCAGCTTTTTCCTTTGCTCAGACAGCTAATCACAAGCCTCCGACGGACATCCCGTCTCCTGCAACATTTTGCAACTAGTATATCAAGTTTATAAGTTCTTGAGCATATCCCCTCTGGCTTATGACTCTTTTTCTTCATCACTGGGGAGAAAAGTCATTCGGCTGATTACCTAATCTTTCCACCTTTGCCAGACATTGCTGTGCATGCTCAGAAATTTGCTGATCAATTGAAAGAGGATGCTGCCATGCCTTGTCCTCCTTGTTTATCAGATCAGCATGCCTTAGCTTTCCAATGCTTGGAAGACCCATATTTAGATTCTCAGAGGCTAGATCTTCTTCTTCCTAATTGGGGTTCTAGGCATGATGCCATCATTAGTCTTAACCTAACTCAGTTTTTCAGGATTCAACTGTCCCTTACCACAGTTTTGCATTTTTTATCTTTTTTTAGAACTGTTGTCTAAGGCCTTTCACAGGTCTCCTGCTCAATTTTCAAAGGATATTAGTCATTTATTGATATCTACATTGGTAAGGTTATCAGCTTCTGCTCTTTCCTTCGTCTCTTAGTTGATTTGTTGCTGGGATCTTTTGAAGAGAGATGCTTTGCTTAAGGGTGTTTGTCTTCCTTCTTTGGCCTTTAGAGATCTTAGAGAAGTTCCTTTTCTCAGACATTCAGTTTGTGCAGGTATTCCAGATTCCATGGAATCTTGGGTGGATGTGGCCTGACTCCACTCTTTTGACACTGGCCTCTCGCCTTTACCAGTCTTCTACCAGATAGTTTACTGCATCTCCAGTTCGAGATTCCAGAACTCCTGCATCAGCTTCACTTTCTTTCAGATCACAAGGGAGATTCCGCCCTTATCCATTGGGATCCTAAAGTGTCGTGTGACTTATCCCCTGCAACTTTGACCAGTTTGGTTTATCAGTTGGTGTGTATTGCTTACTCTGAGATTTCATTGTTGAAACTGAAACTTCTTCATGCCTCATCTCATCAAATTTACCATACTTCGATGTCCGTGGCAGCTTGGTTGCATCACCCATTGGAGGAGATTGTACAGACTAGTTTGTGGACCACGCCTAATACATTTATACTTCATTATTTACTTGATTTGGTGATAACCTCCTTGAAAGGTTTTCAGCTACCCCCGTGGCTCTTCTCCACTCCCCGACTCATTTGTAAAAGAGGTAAGTGACTTCTTTTCTATTCCTTTTCAGAGTCCCCCTCTTGTAATTTTCATTTGGATCCCACTCTATGGCGGGTGTTGTCTGATCAGATATGCTTATTTCCAAACCCGCACTAGCTACCAGTTGACTGATCTAAAATTTTCCTGGTAGCAACAAACTCTGTTGATATGGGGGTGTTCTATATGACCACTTTGGGCAACTTCTAGATTGTACACAATTATAACACAAATAGACTCCTGGACTGCCACTCATGGATTATCATGAGTAAAGCGTAAGGGGATTTTGCCCATCCCTGCTTACCCCTAGGTTGAATAAATCATGTTGGTTTGTTTTCGAAATAGGGAATGTGATTCACCTATTGCACTGTCTCTAGAGCATCATTCCTCAGGGCTCTCCAATGCGAGTATTCTCCTGTTTCTCCTTCGTAGTTCTTACCACTCTGGGTTTCCAGTCGCGTTAATGGTGGACAGAGGTTTATTCCTCTTGAGTGATACTTGTACTCATTATTTCACTCAAGGAGAAGAGGGCAAAGCTGGGTGCCCTCCTACCATTAACCTCATAATTCTGCACATGAAGCATCACTTCCTGTCCATTGGTTGAACTTAGTTTGTTCCACATCTTCCTTTTAATACCATGAGCAGGAGGTGTTACCTTGTCTCTCAGGTTGGGGAGTTAGGATTTCAATTTATAATTCCAGATTGGGTAATATCTGTTTCTTCAGGATGAGTGGGAGGCGTGACAGGCCTGTAACTCTGAGTTTGTTTTTTTTGGATTTTGCACTTCTTCAGGTTGAGGCGAGGGTTTATCCACTTTTGTATTTCTTGCCTTGTCTTCATAATTCTGGTGACTCAACATCTAACATTCTGTGCCTTTCAAGTTGGGTCCCAATAATACCACAAGACTAAAAATAAAGCAGTCCTCATGCCGTAGCAACAAGACTTTGGATCTCGATTTGGGTCCACAGCCCTATAAGTTCAATGATGAGACATGGGACCTCATCTGCCTGGTTGAGACCTGGATGAATTCATGTTATTCTAAAGTTGTTAGGATTTTTGCCTGTGTAGCCAGTTGGCCTTAACTGCTCAGGAATTAGATTTCATGTTGTCTGAGCAAAGAGCATACCTGTTCCAAAAGTAGTGCAGACCCCAGTGGTGTGCTATTACTTTATCTCATTTTCACACACCTCTTTTCTATGTAAATGCTTTCTGTGTGGATCTTGCCCTCACCAGACCCTCCACTTTGTCAATGTGGGATTCTAGCTAAAGTGTGAGTGGAGGTAAGTGTATTTCTGAAGTTACTATTTTCCTATATCAAAAATGTATTTCCGATACTGCTTATTTCCTGTCACACTCTCCCGGCCTTCCTCCCTACGAAATGGTCAGTTTCAGGTTTGTTAATTTGGACTGTCTCGAAAAGCAAATAGGAAATAATAATGTGGAACTTATATACAGATCTGATGTAGGAGTCGCATTGACGTAGATGGAGAGAAACAAAAGATTTGAATTGCTATAGGCAATATAATGGGAGCTTAGATGGGCAAAAAAGAAAAACTTTTGTTGGGATAAAGCTAAAGTGTGTGACATAATGCTACATAATATATATAAAACATTCTTTGTATTTGTTTATAATATTGTTACATTTAATATTTACTGTTTATATGTTCAGTTTAATTGAATATTAATTTAGAAGGTTTATTCATTTATTTTTATGTAAAATTTTTGTTTAGAAGTACTGTTAAATGTTTTTATTAAATTCCTTTTCAGCAAGATTTGAATTTGTTCACAGATGCATCTCTTCAGGGCTGGGGTACATGGGTTGATTACCATGACGTTTCAGGTCATTGGTCTGCGGAAGAACATTCTCTTCACATCAACATTCTGGAACTCCTGGCTGTCTGTTGGTCATTGAATCACTTTCTTCCTATCACCAGCAGTCTCTTGGTTTTGATTCATTCTGACAATTCTACAGTGGTGGCTTACATCAGTCAACAAGCTGGCACCTGGTTGAGATCCCTGTGTTTTTGCACACTGGATCTTCTCTGTTGGCTCACTTCCATCACATTCATTTGATGGCATGTCATATTTTGGGTGCATTCAATCTGATGGCGAATTGTTTTTCCCAACCACATCAGGTTTATCCCATGGAGTGGTTCCTACATATTGCTGTTTTTTGGGCATTGTCATCATTTGAGTATTCCCCATATCGATGCATTTGCCACCGCCCTCAACCACAAATTACCTCAGTTTTGGTCCCCAGTTCCCCACCCTAAGACTTTGGCAATGGATGCCTTCAGCCATGATTGGTCCCACTTGTTTCTTTCTTTTTATCCTCCTATACTATTACTTCACCCATCGGGTAGTCTCTCTCATCCATGCCACTCCATGTAGAGTCCTGATTGGTCCTTACTGGCCTGCTCAACTATGGTTCTCTCAGTCAGCTAAATTTTGGAAATGGATTTGGATTTGGAAAAGCCAAGGAAGAAGGACAAATGGAATGGACTAAATGAGATGCTACTCAGCGAGAGAATTCAGGACTGTAGAATCATCGACTGGGGTTGATTAACAGGTCTGGAAGTTAGGGAAGAAGGATGGGAGGGATCACCTGGAGCTGAAGCAACCATTCCAACATCAGCTAATATAGAAACTAGTGGGATGTACCATGGGAGTCATACTAAGCTCAGTTTTAAAAATCATTTCTATTATGAAATGGGAGAACTAGTGAATAACAAGCCCATTTAAAAAGACCAAATTTGACATCATTAATAACCTTCCAGTTGATAGCTGTAAGAACTATCCAACAAGTTCAGAGTTTTGCAATAGAAAGAGAATATCCAGAGCAAAGTTCAGGAACAGAGTATGGATGAAGGAAGAGACCCTAACCAAACTTGAGGAAGATTTGGAAAGACTTGTCCTGTTTTCTTACTCAAATGCTCCTTGTGAAATGGTGGATTTGCCGGAACATGACCAATTTATAGATGCCATAACAGCTGAGGATGAGAGAATGAGGCTGAAGCAGAGCAGATGTGCATCTTTGAAGAAAGATTTAGAATCCATTAAGGTCACAGATAAACTATTAAAGGAACCATTGATCATTTACAGAAATATCAGATTATGTAGCATTGAAACATAAACTCCATTTAACAGTAGTCTAGAAGAACAGAAAGAATCATACACTAATTATATAGAATGGAGGAAATAAACCACAAAAAGATAGATGTTTCAAGTGTAACTTGAAAGAACATTCTGCCAACAACTGTAAACAAAAACTTGCTGGGAATAAGAACTCCTCCTAAAGGATACTAATAACAGAGAATTATTATAGACGTGGGAAAACTGTCCATTACAGTCATGACTGTGAGGAATCAACAGCTGTTAAGACACCAAGGAAAAAAATCTTGAGGATGAGTCTTCAAGCTCAACCAGATTGAAGGAACAATTAAGATATAACCAGATATCAGGAAACTATCTGCTATATCCAATACTGACAAGTTCTTTCTCTCAACTCCAGAGGTCTTCAGGCTGGCTGGGATATGATATACATGTTATTGGTTGAGTCACTAACTATATTATCAAACTACTTGAACAACTGTTTTTGATACATCTCTTATTTAGTGCTGCCCTCTACAGGTGAATGTTTTTCTCGCCACTAACCTTAAGGCTTTCATGTAATCATACTTGTTTCCATGTGTTATTGTTGCATGCAAATGAGCATGCGACAACCCTCCACCAAGAGGAGTGCAATACCACCTCATATTACAGGCGGCTCTCTCTCTCTCTCTGTCTATATATATATTGATTTTTTAATTATCATAACTTGATTTGTAACTCGTGTTGAAACATGTTTTTCCTCATGTAAGATTTCTCAACATCAACATTTGGCTGAAGTATCCACAACTGTTGTGGAAATGTTTTTTTTTTTTCTAAACAATTTTGTCTTTTCAGACTTTGTGGCTTTCATTTTCAACAACATGAATTACACAGAGACGGTCATTTCCATGCATCTACTGTTGAACATTGGGACTTGTTCACTCTAGACAGACTAACACAATGGTGTCAAGGATGTGATGGCCATTGTGCAGTGGGTGGTAGATTCTTGGATGTGGCCTAGGCCTTTTTCAAGCCTTGGCATGGACTTCTCTCCTCCTGTAATTCCCATCCATGAGGACATGTATTTTAGGCAGGCTTTTCTCACTGCCTAAATTGCAAACAATTCTTCCAGTGCAGACATGGATCTACTTCCACATTCTCCATCCTTCTGTGACATTTGGTGTATTCTTGCATGTGGCCTAGGCCTTTTTTCAGGCCTTGGAATGGACTTACCTTCTCATATAATAAACGTTCATGAGGACATTTATTTTATGCAAACTTTTCCCACTGCCTAATTTGCAAACAATTCTTCCAGTGCCGATGTGGATCTACGTCCACATTCTCTGTCCTTCTGTGACTTTTCTTCTCAGGCATTTTGCCTTTTTTCTTTTTTTTCCTATTTCTTATTATTCTTTCCTTTCGTTTCTTCATTTGGTCCCCTCTTCAGAATATTATGTTTTTCATTCTTCCCTGATATCCAAGTCCATGTTGAAAAATGTTTTGACTCAGCTTCACTTTGGTGCTGGTATGTCTTGTCCTCCATGAATGGTTGTACATATGTATTGGCTTACAGCTGAGCTTTTCTTGGACTCCCAAACTCTTGGAGTTCTGATCCATAGTCCTCTGTTCACCTTTCTCAAGCTTAGTTTTCCATCCTTTGCCTTTCTTTCACTACCCTTTTATATTATCTACCTCATCAGGCTGTGAACTGTCTCCAGTTCCTTTTCTTTACACATCATACTGTCTCTGACTGGGTAAGTCTTTGTATTTTTTCTTACCCTCCTTTTACAGAGCCATCCAGTCTCTTATGGGATCCTGCTTAGTGGCAAGTGTTGCCTGCTTGTGTATAATTAACCAAAATCCACACAGAGATGTTCTGGCCCTGTATTGTGCTCACCCATGAGATGGGGTGTTCCACAAGACTGCTCAGGGTATCCTAAATAAGGCCTGATCCAGACTGTACCCACTCATAGACTAGCATGAGTAAAGCAGACAGGGGTTCCTGCCAATTCTCCATGCCTAGTTTAAAACCTAGTGCTTGCCTGCTCTCAAAAATAAGGTTTTCATGGTCACCCATTGGACTGTCTTATGGTGATGCATTCCTTTGGATGCCCTACTATGCTTTAATCCTCCAGTTTTTTCTCCTAGTGGAGCATGGGAGTCCTTACCACTAACCAGTTTCTAGCTACTGGGGTGATGGATCATGGAGGATGCCTCCTGAGTGTGACCAATTCCACTCGGTAGAGAGTAGGGCAGTGGTGTTCTGTCTGTGTTATACATTTTATCTCTATGGCTGGCTTTTTCCCATCCTACCAATACCTTGAAATCTAGTTCCTGAATGGTCTCTTGTTGGATTTGCACAGGACCAGCCAACCTAAATCCTCTCTCAGTTGCAAAGCAAATGTTACTTTTTCATTCTGCCTTGCTGGGTTTGATGAGAAGGTAATAGGGACCATCCTCCTACCACAGTCCAGAAGCCAAATTCCCGGTGCTGGTTTTGGCCTTGAGTTGACCCACCATGTATGGTCTGATGCACCCTAACCACACTACACAAATAGCACTTCCGAAAGCATGGTGCAGTTATTGGACTGTACTTGTATCTTCCACTTGTCCTTGTGACCCTTTCTTTCTGGGCAATGAGTGTACTCTGCTACAGCTCAGATGCGGTCTCCCATGAGTGTGCCCTTATACTCTTCCAACTACTACTCCATGAGTTCTCTTTGGGTGCTTCAGAAAGGGGGCTCATGTTGGTAAAATTTTGCACTGGTCCTTCTGCCACTTCAACATGGGATTCTAGCTAGATGTGAGAGAAGGTTTTATCATACTGGAAGTTAACATTTTCCAACTCTGAAAATGTATTTCTGATAGATAATCATCTCCCACCCTTCCTTCTCACTTCAGATGCATCTTATTTCCTTATCTAATCTTGAAGTGATAATAGAGTAAGACAACTGCACTAAGAAGTGGTGTAGGCTTATCATATACTCATTTGCATACAACGACACAGCAGTATCACATGGAAACACAATTAGTGGCAATCAAAAAAGTTTGCATATAGAGGGCAGCACTGAATTAGAAAAGCTAGATGTGAAAAGTGAGTACCTATGGAAAATACGTTTTCAGTGTTGGAAAATGTTAAGTTTTGTATGAACCAGATTAACTTGGTAAAGTGTAATATTTACCAATTTTAATTAACTCACTAAAGATCAGAATTAGGGTAAGTATGTTTTAACACTATTATTTATTTAACACCACTAGCAGATGTATGCACTGTACGGGTGGCTGTTTGTGCTAGTAATTACTAATCATAGTATTCATACCTCATAAAAACTGAACATTTTAC
>NW_013672770.1:0-3659 GCF_000517525.1 Limulus polyphemus
GTACCAGCTAACTAGGATATTTCTGTATTATATCGGGTTGTACCAGCTAACTAGGATATTTCTGTATTATATGGGGGTTGTACCTGCTAACTAGGATATTTCTGCATTATATCGGGTTGTACCTGCTAACTATGATATTTTTGTATTATATGGGGGTTGTACCTGCTAACTAGGATATTTCTGTATTATATGGGGGTTGTACCTGCTATGATATTTTTGTATTATATGGGGGTTGTACCTGCTAACTAGGATATTTCTGTATTATATCGGGTTGTACCTGCTAACTAGGATATTTCTGTATTATATCGGGTTGTAACAGAAATATCCTAGTTAGCAGGTACAACCCGATATAATGCAGAAATATCCTAGTTAGCAGGTACAACCCGATATAATACAGAAATATCCTAGTTAGCAGGTACAACCCAATATAATACAGAAATATCCTAGTTAGCAAGTAATGCAGAAATATCATAGTTAGCAGGTACAACCCCCATATAATACAGAAATATCCTAGTTAGCAGGTACAATCTGATATAATACAGAAATATCCTAGTTAGCAGGTACAACCCGATATAATGCAGAAATATCATAGTTAGCAGGTACAACCCCCATATAATACAGAAATATCCTAGTTAGCAGGTACAATCTGATATAATACAGAAATATCCTAGTTAGCAGGTACAACCCGATATAATACAGAAATATCCTAGTTAGCAGGTACAACCCAATATAATACAGAAATATCCTAGTTAGCAGGTACAACCCAATATAATACAGAAATATCCTAGTTAGTTAGCAAGTACAACCCGATATAATCACCCACGCACGTATCTACGGATCACACTGTCGCTCGCTCTTGTGGAGGGTTCTTAAAAAAAGGAAACATGATTCTTCTGTTCAGCTTCTTCTTCGAATAGCATTACTTGAACTGAGGGAAAGAAATTTATATAAAAGGTGGTTCGTGTCTGCGAAATAGACACGAGTTTAATTAGGTGAAATGAAGGCGCGGAAAGTCCTTACGCAATGATCTGTTGACAGACAGCCTAATGGCGCCTTTTGTCCTACTTAAAGAACTGGTGTATGTCCAGTAGGTGTGAAATAAGTAAAAATGATCAATTCATGTAGCTGTGAATGAAAGGAATACAAGGAGATACGCCCCTTCTGATATAAATCATTCGTCTATCCGAAACGGTGTCAGCAATTCTCGGGAAAGGAGCAGATCGTGCGAGTTAGGTAATGAAGTTAACAATGGCTAGGCCTCACCCCTGGTCCACATTCCACGGGTGTCACATACCCCACTGGGGAATAAATGTCACCTGCAGGACTTGATCGTGGACCTGTCGAGTGAGCACTGCCAATCTGGTTGACTTCGTTCAACCTATTATAATACTACAGAAATATCCTAGTTAGCAGGTACAACCCGATATAATACAGAAATATCCTAGTTAGCAGGTACAACCCCCATATAATACAAAAATATCATAGCAGGTACAACCCGATATTGTATTGTTGACAGAATTTTTGAAGTGTTTGGATTCATGACTGAAACTGGAAATCATGGGTCAGAGATTACATTTACTTAAATTAATTTAAAAAAAATAATTGTTTCTTGAACTTCGCACAAAACTACTTGAGGACTGTCGGCACTAGCCGTCCCTAATTTAGAAGCGATAGACTAGAGGGAAGGCAGCTAGTAAACACAACCTACTGCTAACTCTAGGGCTACTCTTTCCAACGAAAATTGGGATTGACTGTCACATTATAACGCCTCCAAGGCTGACAGGACGAGCATGTAAGATGAGGTGATTCGAGACCGCAACCTACACAGTCCGAGTCGAGCGTTCTAACTACTAGGCCTTTTAAAAGACGTATCATCACACTATATAGAATCAATTAACGAAAAGTGGGATTAACCGTCACTCTATAAAGCCCCCACGTTTGAAGGGGCGAGCATGTTCTATGACGAGATTCGAACTCACGACACACAAAATGCGAGTCAAGCGTTCTAACTATCACGCTATGCCAGGCCTTTCGTTTTGTTTGTAGTTAAGCACAAAGCTACACAATTGGTTATCTGGTCTGTGTCTGCTATAGGTACGTTATAAATCTTCAGACTTATCGCTGTGCACACTGGGGGGCGTCAGGCCTTTTAAAAGAAGTATCATGACATTTTACGTTTACTACAGGTGTATCCCACGGTTCTGTTCTCAGCTCTTTCCTTCACACATTCTTCGTCAACGATCTCCCACAGCCAGTCACACCTCTCACACACATCACGATATGCCGATGATATCACGATATGGATCACTTCCAGGAACCCACCGCCACTATCTCTTTCCAAGACAGTAAACTTACAATAAAGCACAATATTACCTGGAGTTCACATATTAAATGCAGGAAATTTAAAACAAGACTAGCCACTACATACACAGACGTAAAATATTCATAACACTTTAAACAAGACCAGCCACTACATACACAGGCGTAAAATATACATAACACTTTAAACAAGACCAGCCACTACATACACAGACGTAAAATATCCATAACACTTTAAACAAGACTATTTTTACGTCTGTGTATGTAGTGGCTAGTCTTGTTTAAAGTGTTATGGATATTTTACGTCTGTGTATGTAGTGGCTAGACTTGTTTAAAGTGTTATGATATTTTACGTCTGTGTATGTAGTGGCTAGACTTGTTTAAAGTGTTATGAATATTTTACGTCTGTGTATGTAGTGGACTTGTTTAAAGTGTTATAGATGTTTTACGTCTGTGTATGTAGTGGATAGTCTTGTTTAAAGTGTTATGGATACTTTACGTCTGTGTATGTAGTGGCTAGACTTGTTTAAAGTGTTATGGATACTTTACGTCTGTGTATGTAGTGGCTAGACTTGTTTAAAGTGTTATGAATATTTTACGTCTGTGTATGTAGTGGCTAGACTTGTTTAAAGTGTTATGGATACTTTACGTCTGTGTATGTAGTGGCTAGACTTGTTTAAAGTGTTATGAATATTTTACGTCTGTGTATGTAGTGGCTAGACTTGTTTAAAGTGTTATAGATGTTTTACGTCTGTGTATGTAGTGGCTAGTCTTGTTTAAAGTGTTATAGATGTTTTACGTCTGTGTATGTAGTGGCTAGTCTTGTTTAAAGTGTTATGAATATTTTACGTCTGTGTATGTAGTGGCTAGTCTTGTTTAAAGTGTTATGGATACTGGTCTTGTTTAATGTGTTATGGATATTTTACGTCTGTGTATGTAGTGGCTAGTGAATATTTTACGTCTGTGTATGTAGTGGTAACACTTTAAACAAGTCTAGCCACTACATACACAGACGTAAAATATTCATAACACTTTAAACAAGTCTAGCCACTACATACACAGACGTAAAATATTCATAACACTTTAAACAAGTCTAGCCACTACATACACAGACGTAAAATATTCATAACACTTTACATATACAGAACTTTCATTGGATCCATCGTGGAACACAGCACTATGATCACACCATAGTACACCACCTTCCCTATTATACACCACAGTACACCACCTTCCTATTATACACCATATCACACCACCTTCCCTATTATACACCATATCACACCACCTTCCCTATTATACACCATATCACACCACCTTCCCTATTATACACTATATCA
>NW_013672770.1:4421-12214 GCF_000517525.1 Limulus polyphemus
GGTCTGTCTTCAGGTATTTACTGTTATTAGTGTGACTAAGTACTCTAAACATATTGAACATACTACAAGTTTCAACAGAACATTGGTCTGTCTTCAGGTATTTACTGTTATTAGTGTGACTAAGTACTCTAAACATATTGAACATACTACAAGTTTCAACAGAACATTGGTCTGTCTTCAGGTATTTACTGTTATTAGTGTGACTAAGTTCTCTAAACATATTGAACATACTACAAGTTTCAACAGAACATTGGTCTGTCACCGGGTATTTACTGTTATTAGTGTAACTAAGTACTCTAAACATATTGAACATACAACCAAGTTCAACAGAACACTGGTCTGTCTTCTTCAGGTATTTACTGTTATTAGTGTGACTAAGTAGTCTAAACATATTGAACATACTACAAATTTCAACAGAACACTGGTCTGTCTTCTTCAGGTATTTACTGTTATTAGTGTGACTAAATACAGTATTTAAGTAATTTTTGTTTAATTTTTTTGCCTGATTATTTTGGTATTACAGACGATATGACCAATAAAGTCATGGAACAACAACTATAATTTGGTGCATAAATAGTTTAAAACAAAACGTGTTTAAAAAGCCAACGGTGTCCAATATGTATCTCCATGTCTCAATGATTGAGTCGACTCGATTCTCAAATTTCAAGACTTAACTGACAGGAAATATTTTCCGTTTCGCGATTTCTTTTTTTCCAACATGAAATATATTCCATTTCGCGATTTCTTTTTTCCAACATGACATATTTTCCGTTTCGCGATTTCTTTTTTCCAAAAACTTTAAGTTAGCTGCAGGTTTTAACATTACTTGTAGTAAAGATAACTACGCGGCCTGACCTCAACCGAACCGAAAAAGTCCTCTTGGGCAATCTGAACAATGATAAATCGCGGGCTACAATCAAATGTTGCCCAACTTTTCATGTACTTGGCACGTGGAAGTGGATGTCAATTTCTTGTACGTAAACAGTCAAAGTGTCACAAAATCCGAACAACTATATAGCAATCACCAGTTAACATACACTGCGGAAAGATGGGGGCGTCTAGTGCCTTTGATATGCTTAGATAGTTTGATTTATTATTCTTATACACAAACATTTTTTCCAACTTAACTCTATTCCATAAAGTAAACTAGATCAGACAAAACGTAGGACATTTTAAACGAAGCGTGTAGATTGTATGTACACCAAGATCGTAAAAACAAAAGAAATTAAAGATGCACAGCATTTATAGATAAAGAGAAAAAAATAAAAAAAATCTGTCATTCTTTGTCACGCGGTAAGCGCTCACGAAACTACGCCCACGTGGCGTCTAGACCAAGTTTGGGTCTGTCCTGTCGTAAAACGTATCTCTGACGAAGACGCCAAACGAAATATTTGGGTAGTGAGTGATAAGTAAAGCACACGTTCCGAGTTAACAGGAGCTACTAAAAACTGTGGTAGCAGTGCACACGTTCCGAGTTAACAGGAGCTCTAAAAACTGTAGTAGCAGTGCACACGTTCCGAGTTAACAGGAGCTACTAAAAACTGTAGTAGCAGTGCACACGTTCCGAGTTAACAGGAGCTACTAAAAACTGTAGTAGCAGTGCACACGTTCCGAGTTAACAGGAGCTACTAAAAACTGGCGTTTATCTAACCCTGACCCTACAGCTTGTACAAAGCAAGTATGTTGAGAAAACAAATACCTTAGATGGTGTTAAAATTGTTGCCTACTATTATGTCCAATAGTAACACCTTAATTAACGCAGCTTGTTGTTGCTGTTTATAAGCAGAGTAGTATTCCTGTCAAGCTGCTTAATGTATACATTTTAACCGTTCGTTAAAAACCTTTGTATTTTAAAAACTGCATGTTCCATTATCTTCTTTCTGTATCGTTTATGGCCAGGTGGTTAGAGGGAGCTCGACTCGCAATCTGCGGGTTCGAATCCCTGTACCACTAAACATGTTCGACCTTTCAGACGTGGAGGTGTTATTATGTGACGGTCAATCCCACTATTCGTTGGTAAAAAGAGTAGCCCGACAGTTGGCGGTGGGTGGTGATGACCAGCTACTTTCCTTCTAGTCTTACACTGCTAAATAGCTAGCGCAGATAGCCCTCGTGTAGCTTTGAGCGAAATTTAAAAGACAAACTGTATTGTTTAACTGTTCGACGTTTCGCCACTTCTTCTCTGTAACTTTGAAAAACTACTTAATAGTCGAGTTCATCAGTCTACCTTGTAACCTTAAACTACCTAATATTCGACGTTTCGACACGTTTTTCTTGTAATTTTTAAAAACTATTATTCGACATGTCTCTAAAAGTGCTATATTGTTCAACAATGTATTCAACACACATATATGACAAAGAACAACTGAACAAAAAAACCACACGCAATTTGGATGAAAACAGAAACTTTTGTTTCTTTGTTTGTAATTAAGCACAATTGGCTATCTGTGCTCTGCCCACCACGGGTATCGAAACCCGGTTTCTAGCGTTGTAAGTCTGCAGACATACCGCTGTGCCACTTGGGGGGCGCATAATTTTTTTCTTTCACAATACGTACTTAAGAAAAGTTGTCTGTCAAAGATTACCTTTAGGTACTTCATATTTCTTCCAGAGGGACGGCAGTGCCCACTACAGATGGTAGTGTTTGGTCCTTATCAGCAAGTCTGTTGTTGAATTTCGCAGAACATGATTGTCACCTTGGTAGAATTGTATCATTGCACCATTTGCTCACCCTGTTGAGGGATGGTTGAATCCTTCGATTTCTGTTTTACAAGAGCCTCTGCTGTGCACCAGGAAATCGTAATCAAAGTTTAGCGCATGGCATTTGGTTAAATTGTCATGACGGGCTAAATTCATGGTATATATATATATATATGGCGAAGAAGACAGAAGACTGGTGAGCTTAGTGATCCTTGAAATAGACCAGTTATGGTTATCCAGTCTGATTGCCAGTTTTCATGCTTCCTAGTGCATCTTCTGGTAGTTAGTGCAGCCACGACCAATCTTACTTATGTTACAATGATGCCTATTTTGTCAACAAGAATGAGAATTTGGTCTCTATTGTAGGTATATTCCAGATCTGAAACTGCTGCTAAGGTGTTTTGACCAACTTCAAAACCTTCTCGTGTATCAACTGTGGATTTAGCAGCAATAATCCAGATTTTTTCTTCAACCTAGATAACCACTAATAGATGAGGATAGCAATGGTTTAATCTGATAGCCAAACTTTCTAACTGCAGTCTCCTCTGAGATCTTACCAATGATTCGATGGCTTTTAAGACGAGATTGATTCTTCATGGGTATGGGTAAGGATTTGATAAAGGCATCAGTCCATATTTCAGGGATTATGCTTGTTGCTCAGCTAAGTTGATACTCCAACATGAACTTCAACTAATTTATTTCCGCAAGCTACTTAAAGGCGGAGATTCTTATACAATCCAAACCAGAAGTTCCATCTTATGATGTATTTATGGATCTGTATATTTCTTGTAACATAAAGAGGACTTCCATATCTGCATGTAATTGTGCCTTAGATAGAAAATGATGTAGCTTGAGCCCCTTCTGCATGTCATCATTGGTTAATGTATCTTCATATGTACAGAGTTGGGTACAGTCATCATTGTAACTGACTGAAATTGCTGTGTTTTTGGTTCCTGTGCCAGACATAATCTTGTGAAAGCGCCAGAATAAAGTGTTTGTGAGACTAACCTTGCTGAACAATTCATTCAATTTCACGTTCTTTGGAAGCTGATGGCCTGTAGAGAACACAGTTTCTATTCTGTGCAGTTCTTGCCTCCCCTTCATGGGCTGGGCCATGCCTTATCCGCATAACTTAGCCTGAGCTTCATTCCGTGCATTCCATGCTTTATCAGTATCACCGTTCCACTAGCACGAAATGTTCTTTTTGCATAAGTTGTTGTCTTGGTTTTTCTCGATGGTGGTGGGATGCTTGAGGGTTCGAACACTGCCAAATAGTTGGTTGCTGCTGACACCGTGTCCTCTTTACCTCGTAATGATTACATTCAAGATGGAGTTTACAAAATCAAGATCTATACAGGAGTCTCTGTCACCTTGGCATTCAGCGACTTTTGTTGGTTCACCCGAGTGTAGTAGAGTACAGTTGGAGGCTGGACTGTCATCAACATCTCAAGTGGAGCATCTGCCAGTGAAGTCTCATACTACTAGATGTGGAGAAATGGTGTGAGACAGGAACCTCCAATCTTGAGCAAGATGCGTTATGTCACCTTTCCTGTATATATATCGGTGAATTGGACGTGCTTGGATTTGGTTTGTTTTGTTTTGAATTTCGCGCAAAGCTACACGAGGGCTATCAACGCTAGCCGTCCCTAATTTAAGAAGTGTAAGACTAGAGGGAAGGCAGCTGGTCATCACCACCCACCGCCAACTCTCGGGCTACTCTTTTACCAACGAATAGTGGGATTGACCATCACATTATAACGCCCCCGCTGCTGAAAGGGCGAGCATGTTTGGTGCGACGGGGATTCGAACCCACGACCCTCAGATTGCGAGTCGAGCGCCCTAACCACCTGGCCATGACGGGCCGTTTCACATTGTAAACCACACTTTACAAGTACACATGTTAATACATCCGCTATATAATTCACGTATTAATATCTACGGGGTTTTGAGCCCATTTTACTTCAACATATAGTACCTAAATTAAATTAGGTAAGTGAATAATGATATGACGTTTCGTTGAATTTACTATTCAATGTTATACGTATATGTTTGTTTCAAGATTTTTTGCAATATGGCTACTTCAATAGGTATCTTAAATGTAGAAAGGATGTTAAAGCTACACAATAAACTGAGTGTCTGTGCTCTTCTCACCGCGGCTATCGAAACTTGACTTTTATCATGAAAAGCGTACAGATTTACTGCTGAGCCACCGGTGGGCCGAACAATACTATTTCTACTATAAATTGTTATATATATATATATATTAATTAATAACCATACTGAAACTAGTAAGCTTGCTTTTATACACTATATTAAATGATATAATCAAACTCTCTGACCAGAAATATGTGGTTTCAAGTATGAAGATAAAAAAAAGAGTAGATTTCCGTGGTGGCCATATTGGAATTCAATATGGCGTCTGTTTGGGGGGAAAAAATCCGCCAAAGTCTTGGTATTATATGAATCTCCATATAAATGATCAATATAATTAATATTCCAAATTTAAGACGTTTCTGTGTACATTCGTAGCATTTAGTTTGGTAACCGAGTTTTCATTGCCTGTCGTGTTGGAATAAGAGGTGGATGCTGTTGGAGTCAAGATTTGTCTTGCTATTATATGAAGTTCCTTATGAAAATGTATATGTATGTCCATTTACCTGCTTTCTTTACAGTTTGAACAATTTCGATCTTATCTGTTGGACATGCAGACGTCATCTGAATGTATGTGTGTTTTTATTTCAACAAGATACCTTACAACCGACTCGTGATTGGATGAACCAACTTGGTAAGAGAGTATTGTATGCTGGTGACAATTATTAGACTATTTATATAATAGATTTGGATATTAAGGCAGGGTACCAAAAGAGAGGGGGGGGAGGAAACGGAGAGTAAGGATTGGATAACTTAGAAGTCGTAGAAGTACATGCCGTAATGTGTGAAGAAAAATCTATACCAAATGGAATATGGGTCTAGAATGCATACAGGAGAGTAATATGGGTCTAGAAGGTATACCAGACAAGGATATGGGCATGGAAGGTATACCAAACAGTGATATGGGTCTAGAAGGTATACCAAGACAATGATATGGGTGTAGAAGGTATATCAAACAGTGATATGAGTGTAGAAGGTATACCAAACAGTGATATGGGTCTAGAAGGTATACCAGACAATGATATGGGTGTAGAAGGTATACCAAACAGTGATATGGGTGTAGAAGGTATACCAAACAGTGATATGAGTGTAGAAGGTATACCAGACAGTGATATGGGTGTAGAAGGTATACCAGACAATGATATGGGTGTAGAAGGTATACCAAACAGTGGTATGAGTGTAGAAGGTATATCAAACAGTGATATGAGTGTAGAAGGTATACCAAACAGTGATATGAGTGTAGAAGGTATACCAGACAATGATATGGGTGTAGAAGGTATACCAAACAGTGATATGAGTGTAGAAGGTATACCAGACAATGATATGGGTGTAGAAGGTATACCAAACAGTGATATGAGTGTAGAAGGTATATCAAACAGTGATATGAGTGTAGAAGGTATACCAAACAGTGATATGGGTCTAGAAGGTATACCACACACTGATATGGGCCTGGAAGGTATATCAAACAGTGATATGGGTCTAGAAGGTATATGAAGATATCACACCTACATTAGCTAGAGTAGATGATGATATCACACCTACATTAACTAGAGTAGGTGATGATATCACACCTACATTAGCTTCAGTAGATGATGATATCACACCTACATTAGCTAGAGTAGATGACGATATCACACCTACATTAGCTACAGTAGATGATGATATCACACCTACATTAGCTACAGTACATGATGATATCACACCTGCATTAGCTACAGTAGATGATGATATCGCATCTTCATTAGCTAGAGTAGATGACGATATCACACCTACATTAGCTCCAGTAGATGATGATATCACACCTACATTAGCTAGAGTAGATGATGATATCACACCTACATTAGCTCCAGTAGATGATGATATCACACCTACATTAGCTAGAGTAGATGATGATATCACACCTTCATTAGCTACAAACTTTGACTATATGCACTTATATATCATAACTACGTGCATTGTGTACTTAATATAAATCACGTAGTACACATATTATACTTCATAGTATACACAGATTCACCTATATGTACTACATAAGTTATTCTTACATGGCCTACACAGATTTTACCTGTATTTATTACATATGTTATTCTTACATGTTGTACAAACCTCATTTCACCTACATATACACAAATGAAGTACAAAGATATTACAGCGACCATATATCTATGAGCTTCAAAAATTATCCCTGCATCGATTCCAAATACAATACTAACACGCACTGCACACACTACGTCAACATGCGCTACAGACACTATATCATTATACACGTGAAATATATCTACATGCATTACAAACATAACTACATGTGGTACAGACATTATATCATTATACACGTGAAATATATATACATGAATTACAAACATAACTACGTGTGCGACAGACATTATATCATTATACACTTGAAATATATTATACATGCATTACAAACATAACTACATGTGCTACAGACATTTTATCATTATACACGTGAAATATACATGTATATACATGCATTACAAACATAACTACATGTGCTACAGACGTTTCATCATTATACACGTGAAATATACATGTATATACATGCATTACAAACATAACTACATGTGAAATATACATGTATATACATGCATTACAAACATAACTACATGTGCTACAGACGTTTCATCATTATACACGTGATATATACATGTATATACATGCATTACAAACATAACTACATGTGCTACAGACGTTTCATCATTATACACGTGAAATATACATGTATATACATGCATTACAAACATAACTACATGTGCTACAGACATTATATCATTATACACTTGAAATATATATACATGCATTACAAACATAACTACATGTGCTACAGACATTATATCATTATACACGTGAAATATATATACATGCATTACAAACATAACTACATGTGCTACAGACATTATATCATTATACACGTGAAATATATA
>NW_013672770.1:12982-16899 GCF_000517525.1 Limulus polyphemus
TGGAAGGTATACCAAATAGTGATATGGGTCTAGAAGGTATACTAAACAGTGATATGGGTCTATAAGGTATACCAGACAGTGACATGGGTCTAGAAGGTACACGAGACAATGATATGGGTCTAGAAGGTATACTAAACAGTGATATGTGTCTATAAGGTATACCAGACAGTGACATGGGTCTAGAAGGTACACGAGACAATGATATGGGTCTAGAAGGTATACCAGACAATGATATGGGCCTGGAAGGTATACCAAATAGTGATATGGGAATTTCAACGTAATGCATATCGTGAAGGAATGGAAGTTAAATAAATTAAGTATTTTACTGCAATGGGCATCGTGAAGAAGTAAACAGATCAGCCAATATACACTAAACATACATAATAACTAACACCTAATACATAGGATAAACATTAAACATGATACACAGACATCAAGTCTACATACATTACAAACATACCTGTATAAAACACGACCACTGTATAAACATCGGCTACAAACTGCATACGTAGATAAACTACAGCCATCGTACAAGCATTAAGAAGCATTAGAAGTTATACAAATGTACTAAAGAGGTTACTCATACTTGGTCTACAGAAATGATACGTAGTAGATGATATAACATTTACATTAGGTACAGTATATGAAGATATCACACCTACATTAGCTAGAGTAGATGATATCACACCTACATTAGCTAGAGTAGATGATGGTATCACACCTGCATTAGGTACAGTATATGAAGATATCACACCAACATTAACTGCAGTATATGATGATATCACACCTACATTAGCTAGAGTAGATGATATCACACCTACATTAGCTAGAGTAGATGATATCACACCAACATTAACTGCAGTATATGATGATATCACACCTACATTAGCTAGAGTAGATGATATCACACCTACATTAGCTAGAGTAGATGATATCACACCTACATTAGCTAGAGTAGATGATGGTATCACACCTACATTAGCTAGAGTAGATGATATCACACCTACATTAGCTACAGTATAGATGATATCACACCTACATTAGCTAGAGTAGATGATATCACACCAACATTAACTGCAGTATATGATGATATCACACCTACATTAGCTAGAGTAGATGATATCACATTTACATTAGGTACAGTATATGATGATATCACACCTACATTAGCTAGAGTAGATGATATCACACCTACATTAGCTACAGTATATGATGATATCACATTTACATTAGGTACAGTATATGATGATATCACACCTACATTAGCTTCAGTAGATGATGATATCACACCTACATTAGCTTCAGTAGATGATGATATCACACCTTCATTAGCTACAGTAGATGATGATATCACACCTACATTAGGTACAGTAGATGATGATATCACACCTTCATTAGCTAGAGTGATGTGGGTGTGATATCATCATCTACTGTACTATTATATATATATATATATATATACATGAATTACAAACATAACTACATGTGGCGACAGACATTATATCATTATACACGTGAAATATATACATACATGCATTACAAACATAACTACATGTGCGACAGACATTATATCATTATACACGTGAAATATATACATACATGCATTACAAACATAACTACGTGCGCTACAGACATCTTACCATTAGAATGTTGAGATATGTATACATACGTTATAAACATATTATCATGTGCTTCAGCTGTTACACTATTATGTTCTTGAGATATGTATACATACGTTATAAACATATTATCATGTGCTTCAGCTGTTACACTATTATGTTCTTGAGATATGTATACATACGTTATAAACATATTATCATGTGCTTCAGCTGTTACACTATTATGTTCTTGAGATATGTATACATACGTTATAAACATATTATCATGTGCTTCAGCTGTTACACTATTATGTTCTTCAGATATGTATACACGATTAGAAACATACTGCTCACGTGCGCTACATAAGTTGTACGTGCATGTATTATAAATGTTATACTAGCATGCAGCACAGATATCATACATAAATACCTTACAAACATGCAAACATCACACAACGTACTTTTCAGATATTATCCCTACGTAAACAAAGATGTTATATCTACAAGGGCTCCTGACGTTATAGCAGTGCCAAAAAAAAAGCGTCCATTTTGATTTGTTCTGAATAGTTACAAGTATTTGCAAAAACATATCTTTGCTTTTGCGTTCAACGACGAAATTTTTGTCAAGCGGCTTGTTGGACGAACGCAAAATAAATACACTTGGAAGAGCACAGTGCGATTTAAAAAGAAAATTGAAAATGTTCTAATATATATATATATATATAACATTAAAAGTGCTTATAAACCCTGTAAACAGTTACCGCCTTTTTGAACATATTTTCCTGAACTATTTTGCACTAAACAGCTTGTTGGTTACAACTTACACTTAGACAGAGCCCTAATAACATACTACGAACACTGTAATTAATCCCACTAACTGCTGCTGGAATTTCCTGTGTTTTAATAGGAAATAAATGATTTAATTCAATATTTTCGATGAGTTATTTACACAAAAAACATAAATTTATTCCATGCGTTGACCTCGCCCGTAGTTCAGCGTAATGTTAGGGTTAATAAAAATCCTTAACGAAAACTGATTATTAATACGAGTCATTATGAGAAAATATGCAAGTGCTATTACAAATATTTAAAAAGAATAGTAGCATAAAACTCAGCCGTGTTACCAGATTCCCTGTGTTACAAATACTGTAATTTTGATGGCTTCACCACCCTTTTCTTAACACGCTAAGAATTCAATATGATTTTAAAAAATCCCTAAATGTTTTTGGGTCCTTTATTACTATTACTTTATTTCTGTTTTTCTAAGTTATACTTTCAGCTTACTTACGGAAGAAAGCACAAGTCGTATAAATTAGAATGTATGTTGTACCTTAAAATACAGAAAAAAATAATATTCCCTATATTACTAATAAATAACATGAAGATAAAAGTTTAGAACTTAATCATCATGAGTTAAACATAATGTAACTCAAACCTATCAACCGAAACTTGTAATACTATTACTAATAACTTAGGCTACAACAGAACAAATAGAAGCAAAACAAAAACATTAAACTAAGAACTGCAGTATTTCAAACGAGGCCTGACTTACTTGAAACTGTAGTTAAGGTGATCGATGTCAAACAAATACTGAATAGTGAAGAAAAGTTTAAAAATTAAACAACCTTCGATACGTCGTTACTGCAAAGTTACAATACAAATCGGCTTTCCCGGCAACCTAAGCCTTAATTTACTTGAAGTACTTTTTCCGCCCACATAGCGTCGCTCTTTCATTTTAAAAAGATTGTTTTATAATTAATTAAAAATTGCTGTTAATCCAACATGAAAAGAGTCTACCGATGAAATAAATATAGTTTCTGTTGTTGAGGAATATTAAAGTCTATATTTGACGAAGAAACCTTAATATTTATTTTTTAAACTTCCGAAAAACATCAACTTCTCTCGGAAAAATAAAAATAACTTGTATATCGGGACGTTTCACTTATTCAGGAAAGTATCTTCAATTAGTGACGGAAAGAGTTTATATTTCTTATGTTTAACCTTATGTGTAAGTTTTTTTTTATAGCTGTATGTAATTATTTCTCATTAGAATAAGGACTAACTGTTAAATTAGCGATTAGTAGTTTCCACGTGACAGTCAAATTTATATAACTAAAAATCCCCGATCAAAATCAAATAATATAAAAAATATTAAACACGGCACAAAGTAAAATCCTAAAAAACCATATCAGACAGACGTACACGTAATTATACAAACTAAAGAAATAACATTTAGTCCTCAGACGTAACTCAGAAACGTAGGGAAAAAAACTAGAAGACGAAATAGCTTTATTTTAGAAAGCAAACAAACCAGTAAAA
>NW_013672770.1:17300-18390 GCF_000517525.1 Limulus polyphemus
GTAAAACCAACACACACACACAAAAACCGAAACACAGACAAATACAGAAAATGAAAAAAAATAAACTAAAAAACATTGATATAGAATTATCTAACAAAACTAAGTAGCATAAACATACACCTAACTATACAGATAGATGGGAGCATTCAAAATATGGGGGAGGGGCAGTCGGAAATGAATAAATATTGTCTGACAGCCAATAAAAACGCTTTAAAATATTATTGAACACTTTCACACAATAACAAATACTGTATTGTACATACAGAATACAAATCAAGTCCTTTGCGGTGTACTACAATATCGTAAGTCACATAGATAATAAGAATGTTTTAGATAATAACCAGTATACACATTATACAGATACATAAAAAAAAAATTCGAACAGCCTTTATAATTTGTCAGAGAAGTGTAGTCTCCTTTCATTTCGGCTGGCAAAGTCAAGTTTGAATTTAAATTTCGCGCAAAGCTACACGAGGGCTATCTGCGCTAGCCGTCCCTAATTTAGCAGTGTAAGACTAGAGGGAAGGCAGCTAGTCATCACCACCCACCGCCAACTCTTGGGCTACTCTTTTACCAACGAATAGTTGGATTGACCGTCACATTATAACGCCCCCACGGCTGAAAGGGCGAGCATGTTTGGTGTGACGGGGATTCGAACCCGGGACCCGCAGATTGCGAGTCGGGCGCCCTAACCACCTGGCCATGCCGGGCCCTGGCAAAGTCAAGTCAGCCGATTGCATAGAAAAAAGACTAAATAAAAACGTTTTTCAGCAAAATATTTGCGGTCGTCCAATGATATTCGGACCCCCCAATTTAAATATTGTGACCTCTGTTCCTACGTATATGCTACAGAACAAAACCTTTAAATTTTATCTAAGGAATTATTTATACATAAAGCAACTTAAGTACTCTTAAAACCAACTAACGAACCTTATAAAATGATTTTTAGAACAATTTTAAAAAGATTCAAACTACATTAATTGAAACAACAACTTAGAAACAGTCTAACGATCTTAATAATTAAAGCAGTTAAAGTTGTTGTTTTAGTGCACCGTCATATCGTGCCCCCCAGTGGCACAGCGATATGTCT
>NW_013672770.1:18411-20850 GCF_000517525.1 Limulus polyphemus
AGATAAAGCAAAATACAAACATGCGTATGTTTGACTTACCAAATGATAAAGTTATAAATTATCCTCTTCTCCCCCTCCCTCCCCCCAAAAAAAATTACACCAAACATATGAATAATTTCTCTTCAAGAATACTCAAAGAAAAAAAAATCGCTAAATTAGATATAACAGCACTGAAAAACGTGGATGCTAGTGCACAAAAAAAGTATTTAACATCAGACCAACTGACTGTAGGTGTGCTTCAACCATTCAGTTGTAACCTAGACAACAAATATATTTCTTGGCTTATCCAGTTTTACATAAAATTCAGAAACAAAGACACACCTAAATTTCATTTTAAATTTGAACTATTGTGTTTCTCCCTTATACCCGTTGTTTGTTGATTTGGGGGGGGGGGTAAATTTGTTGGGATAAACTATTTTTGTGTAACAGGTGATGGCAAGTGTGTTTTATTAGAGCAAAGCCACATCGGGCTATCTGCTGTGTCCACCGCGGGGAATCGAACCCCTGACTTTAGCGTTGTAACTCCGAAGACTTACCGCTGTCCCGCCAGGGGACGGTGATGGTAAGAAATTGCACACACTGTACCAAAACCTGGTGGAAAGTAAAAAGCAGCTTATCTGCTATAGGAGTTCCTGTTTACTTGGAATGAATGAAAAATCCTGAAAGTTAGGAACATCTTCTAAAGTTCTGTTCTATGAAACATGACCATTGTTTGTTTGGCTAGAATTTAAGCGCAAAGCTACACGAGGGCTATCTCTGCATAATAATCCCCTCATTTTGAACTGAAAGACTAGAAGATAGGTAGTTAGTTAACAGCATCCACCTTCAACTCTTGGGCTGCTCTTGTCTGATTGAATAGTGGGATTGACTGTCATTCTTATAGCGCCCCCACGGCTCCAAGTTCGTTTATATGGCAACAGGAAGTGAAACGTAATACCTTCGGATTCACAGTCCAGGTACGCTCACAGCTAGACCACGGCCCAATCTCCATATAAGTAATTAACAATGTTAATGAAAAGAAAACTTCCAAATTTCACACCAATAAAATAAGGAGGAAGTGGCAAGAGGGGAGCATTTGCCCCTCTTACACTTCACAAAAAATTGCAAGTATTATGATGTAAACTTAACATTCTAGTTAAACTAAATATTTTTTGTGATTTTTATTAAACTGTAAGTTTGTGTTTGCATTTAAGCACGCATAACACGTATTCTTTTAGTCTGTTGACTTACACTGTAAAAGCTGATCCCTTATGTACATGTTTTACCCCACCACCACCCCGAAAATATTTCTGTGGGCGCCAGTGAATTGGATGGATCATGTAGATTTTAAATAGTTAACGATTTTTGGGATTATTATTATTGTCCTTTAAATTACATTATATGTAAGATTTATCAGGCTTAGATATTTTTTTCAGTTTTATGGTGTCTGAGGGCGCCCATGAACCAATTATAAGGCTTAGATTTAAACCTGAAGAAGTAGTGTTAGTGTGAATCATTTTAGCCTAATCGTCAATAGGTCCACAAATGAGACAGTTGATCCAAAGGCCAGTTTAACCTAGGTAGTAAAAAATAAATAAAAAATGGGGGCGTATGAATAAGAGACCTATACGTGTTTATCATCGGTATAACTTGCATCAAATACTATAAGCACCCGATGGTTCAAGATGCATTTATAGACAGATAAGATAGTAAGGCCACAAAAACTGTTAGCACTACTTTGTATCTAGAATACACTAGCAAATAAAGCGTCTATGAAGAAAATAATTATTAACGCACCTTTACTTCTGTAAATAAAGAGACGTGCAGTTTTGTACACTTTGAACTACCTCGAAGTGAGGGCGGGGAATTTCGTATAATTCCAATATGTCACTAGCCAAGATAATATACGTCTTATCTTATTATCATTCGAATAATACTAACATAAGAAGAAACACAGCTTTCGCTTTGTTAACATCAGGATATGATCCAAATCTCCATATCTAAAGATTAACAGAATCATTGGTTTCGGCATATAATAACAAGATAAATACATGTTTCTGAGCAGCGCAAGTCATTGAAAAAATGTAGGTCTCGCTTCATAATATGTGATACAGAAATGTAGGTGTCAGTATATCATCATCTGATACAGAAATGTAGGTGTCAGTATATCATCATCTGATATAGAAATGTAGGTGTCAGTATATCATCATCTGATACAGAAATGTAGGTGTCAGTATATCATCATCTGATACAGAAATGTAGGTGTCAGTATATCATCATCTGATACAAATGTAGGTGTCAGTATATCATCATCTGATATAAATGTAGGTGTCAGTATATCATCATCTGATAGAAATGTAGGTGTCAGTATATCATCATCTGATATAGAAATGTAGGTGTCAGTATATCATCATCTGATAGAAATGTAGGTGTCAGTATATCATCATCTGATAGAAATGT
>NW_013672770.1:21536-27992 GCF_000517525.1 Limulus polyphemus
CATGTTTAATATAAACATATAAAACTGTACATGGTCATGTTTAATATAAACATATAAAACTGTACATGGTCATGTTTAATATAAACATATAAAACTGTACATGGTCATGTTTACTTACATCGTTATTTTTCAGTCATTACCATACATCTTTAGTGAGTTTTCTATTTGACTATTTACAGCTACATTTCTACATTAGAAGTACTTAAAATAAGGATGAATGTTAAATTCGGGTAACAGATCAGACACTATCTCTAACATAATAATTAAACTCTTGTAGACGCTTCTATATGAATGAGAATTATATAGATCGTTTTGTCTTTCAAGGATGCGAATTTGTCATTAAATATCACAGAAAACAGAAATTAGATGAAATTTATCGAACACTTAGCGATCAAAGCATATTACTGGTTTTTACAGCGTGGGGCTGCTCTTACCAGAAGCAGGTTTATTTGTTTGTAATTAAGCAGAAAGCTACACGATGGACTATCTGTGCTCTGCCCACTACGGGTATCGAAATCCGGTTTCTAGCTTTGTAAGTCTGCAGAGATATAATTATTGTACGAAACAAATACTTAAAATCATTTGAGTTTCTGATATTTTTTGAAGAGCCAAAAGTAGCTTTACTCTAAAAATTACCCAGTTACGCCAGAGATTAAAATTTAGAGAGCACGGGTTTTTTTTTAGTGAAGGCTGAAAATATTTGGTATTTAAAGACAAGTAAAGCAATGTTATTTGTATGTAAAAACTATTTTTTGTTATAACACTCGTACGAATAAGCCTTTGATTTCAATGCGTTTTAGCCGTTTGAAGTTTGTAATAATACACATATATATATATATTATTACGTCACAATAGTAATGATCAAACTTAGAAGCTCAAATCGCTTGATTGTTTAGTGGCTGTATACAGGGGTTCAATTGAATATTGTTTAAAACCATTTCAATTACAACTTGTTCAACTAATTTCAGGCTTAAGAACGGGCCGTGATATAGTTAGGGACTTGATATAAATATGTGATCCGTGTTTAAAATAATCAAATAATTTTACAGGTTATCCGTTTGAATTTTTTTTTAAACCATAAAGCTTAAACAAAACAATACACCTTGAAATAAACGCAGCTACAACTATTAAGTACAGTTTGTTCAGCACTATGTTGAACATGGCTTCCTGAAGTGTAAGCCTACGTTTAGTTAGTCAGATAAACGTGATTCAACTTTGATTTTCCCGAAAAGATTTAGGTTTAAATTTTAGAAACATAAAAACTGGTATGTAATTTAGACTTTTATACATTTTTACACCACAGCTTAACGTAGATCATTCATAAACCCCTTTCATAAAATCGTTATATTTTGCTTTCATTATGATAACTTCACATAATTTCTCATCATGACGATTTTCGGGTTTTAAATATAATAATTACACAATGTTATGGTCACGATTACACACGTAGACAGTTCTTCGGGAACAATGAATATTATATTTATAGTTTAGGCTTAGACTGTATTCTTTATTTCGGTATAACGCTTTATTAAAGATTAATTTTTTTTTCCCCCATGTTTCAATTTTGATCAAAGCTTTTAAGATGTAATTATATACAAATTTGCTTATATGTACATCATTTTGATATAATATAAAGACACGTCATTGTTTATTTATCGTTTCCTATACTTGAAGTGTTAGGTGTCGGATAGACATGTGCTACCACCAATAACATGCCAGTCACTGTATGTCACTATCCTATCATATATTTATTTTTAGTGAATGACACACTCTAGATGGTTTAGTTTTTATTGGATAAATCGTCTTACGTAAAGCTGTTCCAAAGGTTATATATAAATACGTGAAGTTCGTCTGTTACAAAAACCTATTACAACATGGCCAATCGTAGAAACAGTCCAACAGGAAATCCATTTTAGACATAATCTCATTAAAACAAGTTTCTTAGGCTTGTAAGCAAAAAGGTGACGCACGTGGCCTACATATATTGAAAAACTGGATCATGTGTTTTAAATACTGGAAAGAGTTAGTTTCTCGAAACAATATACTCTATAAAATCACCGTTCTGAAAATAGCATAGCGAATAAAGCCACTACTGGTTAACCCTTTGTTTCCAGTTGATATTGTTATATCCTTTTATTTGTTACAACCAAATTCGTTTCACGTATCACTAAAGAAGGTTTTACCGTAGATAACAGTGTATTAAATAATCACTTCTTACTGTGACCTAAGTACAAACGTATTAAATCATCATTTTTCCTGTAAATAACATCCTGTTAAATCATCATTATGTACTATAAATATCGTGCAGTAATAATTAATCATGCCATAATATAGATACATATTGTACTTATTAATATATTCTTAATTCAAATAACACAGCCTTTCAAATCAACATTATACACTGTAACTACCATTATCATTACTTCTAACTGTAAACAACAGTGTGTTGAATCATCACTTCTAACTGTAAACAACAGTGTGTATTAAATCATCACTTCTAACTGTAAACAACAGTGTGTATTGATGATTTACTTCTAACTGTAAACAACAGTGTGTATTAAATCATCACCTCTTACTGTAAATAACTGGAAGTAGCATATGGTGTTATATAATTTTTTTCTGTATATAACAGTGTGTATTAAATCATCACTTCTAGCTGTAAACAACAGTGTGTATTAAATCATCACCTCTTACTGTAAATAACTGGAAGTAGCATATGGTGTTATATCATTTTTTTTCTGTGTATAACATAGAGTAATAAATAATTAATTATTTGTTTAACTAACACTGTATTAAAGAAACATTTCTTACTAAACAAAGAACTGGGAAACGTGAAATATATAATAGTATTTTGATTTTAACATGAACATCTGAAATATGGGCGATTATAAATGGTCTGAATAGAAACACAAATATAGGCTTAAACAACCTTAAGGCAACATTTTCTTATTATAACTAAACTTTAGTGTATGGCACAGGAATTGTGAACTTTATTTAGCAACGCATGGCAAAAAGTGACGTTGAAATGGCTTTTAATTAATGGAATTGTATTGAATTGGCAGTCGTTAGTGTTCTGAATTAAATTTTAATTTCTTTGTATTTGATTAACATACTTTTACTTGGCGTTTGTTTTCACCTTATTTAAAACCCCTAAAATGACAGACTTTATAAGTTATTTACATTTTATTTGTAGATGTTCTTCTTCATTGGCATTCGGTCCGTGTTTGGACGAGGGGGGGACCAAGTTCAACGTTGACCTCTTCCTCCCTCTCAGGAATTTATATTTTGTTTGCACTGTTACTGAATCCTAGGTAATAACCCTTGTTACGTTGTTGTTGTTGTTGTCCCATTTCTCACAGAATGTTAAATTTTATCCATTGTCCGCAGTTTTAATTAACATATCCATCTTGTGCCACGTCCAATTCATGGGGTAATATTAACTCGAATATTTTCACTAGCTTCACTTATGTATGATCGCACCATTAGTCCACGTTCACAGTACAGTTCCACTTAGCAATCATAGACACACACATAATCCTATTTTTACATACAAAACCCTTTAAAACAGAGCAACGTTATTTGTAGATGTTAAAGCGTCTGTGACCAAAATTAAAACAAAACGATACTCTAACAATTTCACAGCGATTCTGTCACCGGCAGAATAATATTAGTTGTATATAAACCGTAACTAGTTTAAAACTAAAAATACTGCAACTATTAAATATCCTATTTCGGTTGTTTGTTTGAAAGTTTATAAATGCTGAAAATTACAACAACAATAATGTTTAGCATCCATGCAGTGAATAAGTTTAAAATTAATGTTTGAAATTTCGTTTCAGCTCGTCTTTAGTATCATCAGACTTTAGGCTTAAGTATATACGAAGATACAGTTAGAAAGATAACACATGTAATTAGCCCAACCGATGTCAATGTTCAGCCATGTTATAAGAGTCAGGTGTTCTTAGAAGTTATTTATTGTAAACTTTATGTAATGCCAAATTTAAACACAAACACACATTTTTCTTAAAGTGCTTTAAAATACTTTAAACAAATCCAGTTAGAGTAGTTATTATAAGGTCTTTAGCTAGTCTAGATAAATGCTGTTTGAAAATAACAGTATATAAGCCTATAATATAAGTTTCTGTATCCTAGCGGTCTGATAAAGCCTAAATGAAAAATAAAAAAAAACAACTTAACTCTCTGGTCTGCACTACAGTCTTTTTTTTAACATTTCAAAATATAATTATGCTTTGGTTTCTACAAAGATTTGGGTTTCAGTTCCAGAAATGTAAAATCTGATTTACGTATAACAACACGCAAAAAAGAATCAAAAACCTTATAAACTTTGACGATTTTGTTCACTCTCATGTTAAAATCGTATCTGGTAGTTTTAATTTTTCTTCTTAGATTTGAATATTTTTCTCAAATTTTGTCAACAAGTAAATATCCTATATTTCCTAATCAAACCTACAAAGTTCGTTTACAATTTTGTATTTGTATATTTTTGGAACAGATCAGTTTACTAGAAATTATCTGACTAGGATAGCGGAAATAATAATGATTTAGAAGGAATCAAATGTATATATTTTGACAGATTTTCTTTTAATTTGTTAGCTACCCATAAACTTCATATAATTTAGGAATAACTATTGATTAGACTAACAGTGTTATTGATAGACTACTGAACAGAGCTTCGTGTAAGTTAGGAATAACTACTGATTGCAACAGCTATGTTACTGACAGACTTCTAAACAGAGCTGTATATAATTTAGACTAACAGTGTTATTGACAGACTACTGAACAGAGCTTCACATAATTTAGGAACAACTACTGGTTAGACTAACAGTGTTACTGACAGACTAGTAAACAGAGCTGTATATAATTTAGGAACAACTACTGATTAGACTAACAGTGTTATTGATAGACTAGTAAACAAAGCTGTATATAATTTAGAAATGACTACTGATTTATAGTGATGCTCATACTAAATATTTTAACTTAAAACAAGAGGGAATACTCAATAGCCGCGGCTGTAATCAGATCTCAAATCGGTCAAGAGATGGAGCTATGAGTTAAAAGTTTGTAGGGTCATAAAACACAGTACAACGAAAAGAGAAAACTTCAAATACTAGTTTTTCCGGAAGGCGGATCTTTCTTCTTCAGTAACAAAACGCTATTACTGGATGAATATCCTAATGGCACAAACAGTAAATAAAAGTGCTAAAATAAAACTTAGAGCCTCGAATTACCGCACACCATGGTTGTACCTGGTTCCGATAACAATTCTATTGCCCTTGGTTTCTAATTAAATGTTTCTTAAATAATATTGTCAAGAAGACTAAAACGAGTATTGTTACATCTAAAACGTATTAAGATTTATTTTTCCGTATGTAGCCATAGCTGTTGAATTTAACAATTATATACAAATATAAAAGTATTGTTCAACATCTTGCTCTGATTAGACTCATCACGCGTGGATACGTTTATTCAAAGTGATATAAAAATAACATAATAATTTAATATTAGAAATATACGACCTTATAACACCAGAATGTTGTTATTATTTAATTAGACACTCAACGTTTCGCTTTACTTCTTCTTCAAGAGCGTTCACTAAAGCACAAATCGAAACATTTCTAAACGTACAGGGGGAGAAATGTTTATTTACTGACAGTTCTTTAAGCCCAAGAAAATATATGCCCCCCCCCCCCGAGGTGGATCAGCGGTAAGACTGAGGGCTTAACCCGCTAAGATCGGTTTTCGATAACCGCGGTGGGTGTAGCACACATAAACCGTTGTATAGCGTTGTGCCTGACAAAAAACAAACAATTAAATATATATATGCATGACAAGTGTAAGACATTTAAAAAAATCCTTGCCAATCTTTCACATTTGTCTGCTGACTTACAACGCTAGATACCCGTGGTGGGCAGAGCACAGATAGCCCATTGTGTAGCTTTGTTGGTTATTTTTCTGCTTATTTCTATTATAGAAGTCATAAGGTATACAGAAGTTATAATATTTAGGTATATAAAATGTACAAACACATGTGTTTTTGTGTGTGTGTGTTTAGGAATATTACTTTCCTGTGATTTCAATTCCGTATAACCATTATGGAACCTGTCTCTCTCTACCCCCTGTGTTTCACTACAATGACTAAAACTTGATTTTTGACACAAGGCCTCATTCTAGTGTGAATCCACTAAGCCTAAAACAACTTCAGCTACGAAAGGGAAGAGTGTGTAGAAATAAAATGTTTCTATTGCAAGAAACGAAAGGGAAGAGTGTGTAGAAATAAAATGTTTCTATTGCAAGAAACGAAAGGGAAGAGTGTGTAGAAATAAAATGTTTCTGTTGCAAGAAACGAAAGGGAAGAGTGTGTAGAAATAAAATGTTTGTATTGCAAGAAACGAAAGGGAAGAGTGTGTAGAAATAAAATGTTTGTATTGCAAGAAA
>NW_013672770.1:28509-34177 GCF_000517525.1 Limulus polyphemus
ATGATAGTCGTGATGAGAACTGATTAAACAGTTCAATAACTGATGGTAGTGCAGTTTAAGGTCACTTTAAGTAACGGCAAAGAGACAAATTTAATGAATGATAGTCGTGATGAGAACTGATTAAACAGTTCAATAACTGATGGTGGCGCAGTTTAAGGTCACTTTATGTAACTACAAAGAGACAAATTTAATGAATGATAGTCGTGATGAGAACTGATTAAACAGTTCAATAACTGATGGTGGCGCAGTTTAAGGTCACTTTATGTAACTACAAAGAGACAAATTTAATGAATGATAGTCTTGATGAGAACTGATAAAACAGTAATATTTAACCTGATATTTAATCGTGCAATCTATAAAATTTATTTGAGAACATTGACGCCCCTTTTGTTATGTCATCATTAATACAATTTTTAAAATTCCAGTTAACAGTATAATGCCAACAAGCAGAGACGCGCAAAACATTTCCGGCCAAATTAGTATCTTTATCATAACAGTACTTCTTTAAATATAACATTTCTAGCACAATACAAACGAATTGTAATCGTAGACAACGAAACGTGTAAATCCACTTGTATATAGGCCGTACTTTATAAAACTTTAACCTATGTTAGGCCTAAGTTCGATAAAGAGATAAATTAACACCATAACCTGTGTACGTTTTTTTACTTTAGTTTAGTTAGGACTAAACTTTACTGTACTTAATACTATCGATAAATAAACTTATAATGTTATTCCACGACCTAACGTCAAACCTTTTTAAAAACTTTGATAATTTTTTAATATTCTGTTGTAAAAAAAATGGTTAGTAAAGTATATTTACATTCCCCTTTTGTTGTTACTTCTTGTTTCATACAGCGATTGTAGCGACTTTATCATTGAGCTTCACAGCTCTCTGCGGCAGGCAGACTGTTTGTCGTCGAGTGAATAATGCGCATGCGCGGTTTCTCTTGGAGAAACATTCTAACCACGCATGTTTATGCAGCAGGTTCTCGATGAGAAAGCGTAACGGTCGTACATACAGACAAGCATAATAATAGTATAGATAATATAATCCCGATTCACTGTTACGTAACATGCTTATGAATCAGGCCTACCTCGTATCGAAGAACGCAGTGATCTACTGGTGGTTTGGAGCTCTCTATCTTCATGTTAGCAGGAGGAATTTCTCTCAAAGATGAAGTGATTCTGGGACTTGTAAGGTGCTAGGAACCTTTATATAAGCCTATAGAAAATCACTACGTCTGTGGGATTTTCCCGTAAACTGGGTTCTATAGCAAACGAAGCCAGTGCTCTTCTATTTAAGTAGTGGCCTTTGAAGGCTGAACATTGTGTTAGAATAAACATTCGTCGACATCTAATCTGAATGAGTTAGTTTGCATAATTGGGCCTTTCACTCCGAGTTCGTGAAGTGTAAGGTATCAATTTGGCATCTGTGCTATGCCAATGCCACCCAACCTACTACCGACATGGAATGTAGAAAATGCGGTCAACTTGTAGAAATCGAAGCTCACCTTGACGTAGTTGTTGAGGCCAGGAAAGTCGTTTTTAGTCGGCCTCGATTTAATTCACTTGTTTATTACAATGTGACGTCAGTTGATAATAAACGTTGTAGGCATTAGTTACTAGGTTAGTGATAACGTTCACTAGGCATTAGTTACTAGGTTAGTGACAACGTTTACTTGGCATTAGTTACAACGTTAGTGATAACTTTACTATGCATTAGTTACTAGGTTAGTAATAACGTTTACTTGGCATTAGTTATTAGGTTAGTGACAACGTTTACTTGGCATTAGTTATAACGTTAGTGATAACTTTACTAGGCATTAGTTACTAGGTTAGTGACAAGGTTTACTTGGCATTAGTTACTAGGTTAGTGACTTGACATTAGTTATAACGTTAGTGATAATTTTACTAAAACGTTATCACTATCCATTAACTAATGCCTAGTAAACGTTATCACTATCCATTAACTAATGCCTAGTAAACGTTATCATTAACCTAGTAACTAATGCCAAGAAAACGTTATCACTAACCTAGTAAGTAATGCATAGTAAACGTTATCAGTAACCTGGTAACTAATGCCAAGAAAACGTTATCACTAATCTAGTAACTAATGCCAAAAAAACGTTATCACTAACCTAGTAACTAATGCATACTAAACGTTATCATTAACCTAGTAACTAATGCCAAGAAAACGTTATCACCAACCTAGTAACTAATGCTTAGTAAATGTTATCACTAACATAGTAACTAATGTCAAGTAGACGTTATCACTAACCTAGTAACTAATGTCAAGTAGACGTTATCACTAACCTAGTAACTAATGCCTAGTAAACGTTATCACTAACCTAGTAACTAATGCCTAGTAGACGTTATCACTAACCTAGTAACTAATGCCAAGTAAACGTTATTACTAACCTCGTAATTAATGCACAGTAAAGGTTATCACTAACCTAGTAATTAATGCCTAGTAAACGTTATCACTAACCTAGTAATTAATGCCTGGTAAACGTTATCACTAACCTAGTAACTTATGCCTGGTAAACGTTATTACTAACCTGTGTAATAACATCAATAATAAAACAGTAAACGTGTCAAAGAAATGCCTGACAGCATTCATTAATCACTGAACTGTCACCTGGCAACTGTACTAAACTAGTTAAACAACAAATAGCAAAATAACTGTTTCCTCAGAGCTGTATATAGTTTATTCGTTATTGTGGTTTTCGGTTGACTGTATTACACTATTTCTAATTTCACCTGACAGGTTTTATTTATCTATCTATCTTCTATAGAGGAACAGAAGAAACTGTTCAGTCTTAAATGAGTGAAGAATTATTAAAATATGATAAAAAACATTATATATATACAAAAACTAGGAATTAACATGGACATTTGTACCACTGATATGATTTACTTTACCAAGATTTCAGAAGCAATTTATAATTCATTTACGTTAATAACTTTATTGTTGCTTCTTTTAAACTTTACTAGTGTTGCCAAGAAACAATTATTTTACTACATGTTGTTTAACGAGTTTAATACAGTTGTCAGCTAACATTTGTTGCCCAGATCAGTGTATAGTTTATTCGTTAGTGTGGTTTTCGGTTGACTACAATGGTTTTTCGGTTGACTGTAACAGATCAGTGTATAGTTTATTCGTTAGTGTGGTTTTCGGTTGACTACAACAGATCTGTATATAGTTTATTCGTTATTGTGGTTTTTGGTTGACTGTAATAACGAATAAACTATACACTGATCTGTTGTAGTCAACCGAAAACCACAATAACGAATAAACTATACACAGATCTGTTGTAGTCAACCGAAAACCACAATAACGAATAAACTATACACTGATCTGTTACAGAAATTTCTTTAAGTTTTTACAATATAATTTTCCTTTATTAGGTGTGTCTAAATAATCTGGAATAGCTTTACATACAACCAGTTAATCTGGAACAGCTTTACATACAACCAGTTAATCTGGAACAGCTTTACATACAACCAGTTAATCTGGAACAGCTTTACATAAAGCCAGCTAATCTGGAATAGCTCCATATAAAGCCAGTTAATCTGGAACAGCTTTACATGCAACCAGTTAATCTGGAACAGCTTTACATGCAGACAGTTAATCTGGAACAGCTTTACATACAACCAGTTAATCTGGAACAGCTTTACATACAACCAGTTAATCTGGAACAGCTTTACATACAACCAGTTAATCTGGAACAGCTTTACATACAGCCAGTTAATCTGGAATAGCTTCATATACAGCCAGTTAATCTGGAATAGCTTCATATACAGCCAGTTAATTTGTAACAGTTTTATATACAGCCAGTTACTTTCAATAGCTAAGGAAGATACACAAGAGATCTTTGAAAGTAGTACAAGACCTCCAAAAAATGTGACCTAAAAAACTATGGTTGTGATTTAGTTTCTTAGAAACAAGGTAAGCTGCAAATTCGAAGAAACGTTTAATTGGTTGATTCAGCCTGTAGAATATTTCAACTTTCATAACAGAATTACCAAATCTCCCCTCCCCCCTCATATATACACACACATCCTTAGAAAGAAAACAAAACTTCCTAACCCGGAAGGAGAGCGGGAAAGTCTTAGCGTTCCGTCCCCCTCGGATCCCCCGCGCGGCCTAAATAGTTTTTTATCATCGTACTACGATAGGCACTTACTGGTTATGACGCAAAAGTGTAAGGACCTGTTCAAGAGAAACAACAAAGAAACTTGTTTCATTTGAAACAATAACGAATTGAACAAATCACGGTGATTTCCCACCAAATTACAACCATTAAAACCCATAATGCACAGCGACACGATTTACCGTTTACATAATTAGGACAATCCAAGGTCGCTAGTGATTTCGGATTATTTGAAAGGGTCTGTTTGGATTTGATTTACGATCGAGGAGAACGAACATTCAAATTGCGTTTAGTGAAAGTGAAAGTCAAGTATACGTGAAATAGCCACAAGAGGGCTAACTGGGTACAGCCATCCCTAATTTTGAGCTGATAGTCGCTGATAGAGAGACGACAGCACTGATTGTCAATTCTTTATTCTTGTTTTATAAAATGCTGTCATTCTTATAGAGAGGGATTTTAAGACAACGGGTTGCGAACCATGAATCTTTGGATTCACAGTCCGGATACACTAACCAATAGACGATGTCCGACCCCTATAAAATAAGAAAACCTGGTGTAACGGTACCGTATACGGGCCAATAAACGAATTTTTTCTTCTTCTTTTTTTTAAGTTCTAATCTGTTATTTAGGGATATCGAAGAATTAGGCCTTATTTTTCTTATTACTATTTTTCAGAATATTATTGTGGTTTTGAACTGAATGTTTTTTCCAAAGTTCTCGCATTAATTAATCTCGCGTGTCCTTAAACTGTTCAACTTGCTGTAGCTCATGACGAACTGTGGACTCAGGCTGTGAAGAAGGAAGCAGGGAAGGTGGATCAGGTTTAGTACCCTCGGGGTTAGTATGTGCATCTATGCACGTGGTAACGAAGGTCGTGCACGTTATAACACAAGGTTCTATACAAGCTTCCCTTGGGGAATCGGTGAACTTTTTTAAAAATGTTTTTAGTTGATACTGGCATCAGTGTTCTCGTTCGTTGGCGCCCTTTTGGGCGCCAGATTCCATTTCCGTCTAAAGAAGAACACTGACGGATAGCAACGGTTTCCTAAGTAATTCAGATTGACAGTCCGAAAAGAAACTGGAATTGAACATAACTTAGATCCGAGTTGTATTATTTTTTTTCGTAATTTTTCACAACATAAAACCAGCTTCCCTTATTTGGAAGTTATAAAATACAGTTAGGGTGTTGTTTATCTTCTTTTTTTTCGTCAGGTTTTAACATACAGTTTCAATCTTTTTTTTCTTTTTTTTTTTCGTTATAGAATATTTTTTTTACCACAGAGTGGGTTTTGGAATATTGTTGTTGTTTTTCACCTCAGAGTTTCTCTCTTTCTCTTCTTCTTTTTTTTTTTTACTAACAGAGTGGATTTTGAAATATTGTTTCTCTCTTTTTTACAACAGAGTGGGTCTTGAAATATTGTTTCTCTTTTTTTTACAACAGAGTGGGTTTTGAAATATTGTTTCTCTTTTTTTACAACAGAGTGGATCTTGAAAATATTGTTTCTCTTTTT
>NW_013672770.1:34943-37105 GCF_000517525.1 Limulus polyphemus
GAAATATTGTTTCTCTTTTTCTTTCAACAGAGTGGATTTTGAAATATTGTTTCTCTTTTTTTACAACAGAGTGGGTATTGAAATATTGTTTCTCTGTTTTTACAACAGAGTGGATCTTGAAATATTGTTTCTCTTTTTGTTTCAACAAAGTGGGTTTTGAAATATTGTTTCTCGTTTTTTTACAACAGAATGGGTCTTGAAATATTGTTTCTCTTTTTTTTACAACAGAATGGGTTTTGAAATATTGTTTCTCGTTTTTTTTTACAACAGAATGGATTATGAAATATTGTTTCTCTTTTTTTTTCAACACAGTGGGTTTTGAAATATTGTTGCCCTCTTTTTTTTTTTTACAACAGAGTGGGTTTTGGAATATTGAAAAAAATGTTAAATCGTGTGATTGTTTGTTTGATTTAGAGGAATGCCACATTGGGCTATCTGCTGTGTTCACCGCGGGAAATCGAACCCCGGATTTTAGCGTTGAAGTAATTACAGATTAAGATAAATAGCTAAAAGAAATGCTTGAGCATTTTTTTCTACAAATCAGTTTTCCACAACTCTTTGAATCACTTGTCGCGCACATATTACGACATTTTAAAGTTTTTTGCCGAGAATCTTTTAACCCTAATTAGTAGCTTAATACGCCATTTCTGGCGTAGATTAGCGAGCTAGAGGAGAATTATATAACTATATTACTTATAACTAGCAGAAGCGCCACCATACGGACGGTTGTTTGTGCTAGTAATAATTTCTAATCGTTGTATACATATCTCATTGAAAAAAAAAAGGAGAAAAAGTGAACATACTCTTAAAAACTTTTTTTTTCTGGGAAGTACTGCACGGGAAAAGTGTTCGGATTGTTCACTTTAGTCATACGTAACTCATTGCATTAAAATTATTCAATGTACAGGGTTTGTTTGTTTGTAATTAAGCACAAAGCTACACGATGGGCTATCTGTGCTCTGCCCACCACGGGTATCGAAACCCGGTTTCTAGCGTTGTAAGTTTGCAGACATACCGCTGTGCCACTGGGAGCCTATATATATGAGCAGAAGTAAGTACCTGTTGGAAATACATTTTCGCTGTAGGAAGATTATAACTTCTTTTGCCTTCGTTTGTAGTGCTTTCATAGTTGATTCTTACAATTTCTTCACAGACTAATCAAAACTGGGATGAATATCAGCTG
Organism: Limulus polyphemus; assembly: GCF_000517525.1. Taxonomy (NCBI): domain Eukaryota; kingdom Metazoa; phylum Arthropoda; class Merostomata; order Xiphosura; family Limulidae; genus Limulus; species Limulus polyphemus. The sequence continues at coordinate 36,127 of NW_013672770.1, forward strand.
CCACAAAGCAAATAAAATAAAATATTTATTAATAATGTCCAAGTTATTAATAGTGGGTAGATACATTAGATTGGCACAAGATAAATGTCATGAGGAGACTTTGATCAAATGGTACCATGAAGAGAGATGATGATGTGGGTTTAGTTGTTATTTTTATGTATACATTTTCTTATCATACCTTGTACAGTTTGTGGTAATTCTGTTGTTGAGCAATAAATTATCATATTTGTCTCTTATATTTTCATTTAGAAGAACTTGTGACTGTAAGAACAACTTTTAAGTGGTTACATTTTCTAACAGACTTAAATTGATAAATGAGGATCATGTCTCTGACATACAAGATCTTCACTACTATTAATCATAGTGATTTAGTTACATCACACACAACAGTTTTGCTACAATATAATCAATTGCATTGGACTACGCCTTCTTTATAATTTTGTTGGATTTTTTAATTTCTTTTGACAAAACTGTTTGTCAAACCACATTTTTACTTCTACATCACAAGTGTTCAAACAAGACAGTGTTGTTTTTTTACACTAATTCTCTGTAGCCTAATTTAAACTTTGGTCAACTGTCAGTTCCTCATGTTGAAAAATAGAAGTGAAACTTTTTTATATTTAATACTTACAGAACAAACATCAAATTTATTACTAAACTTGACGCAAACAATTTTTATCTGTTGGTATGTTTCTATATGGCAAGTACATTGAAACTATAATTTCATGTTTATAAAATTAGTTATATTTGTTTAAAGAAAATGATACTAAATATCAAATAAGTCAGACACAGTTGTTTTTAAGTTAGTAAGTTGTTGCTACCGTGTATACATTTTTTATACATTTACATTAATCATATTTTATTATACAATTCAAGTTTTAGCTCAAGGCATTTGCTAATATTTTAATTATTGCAAGCATAGCTCTTTTGGTAAAGTTGTAATTGCTAAAGATGTTAGATTTTTTATTACTGGCTACCA
>NW_013672770.1:37779-42910 GCF_000517525.1 Limulus polyphemus
GGGGGGGGCAATGTACAGAGCTAAAAACTTTCATAAATTTTTCTCGTGTAAACTGTAATGTTTTTATATATTAAAAGTGTTACCATTTATTGAAAAATTAATTGTTTTCTTAAGAACTCCAGTTTCTCAATACTTAATATAAAAATTAAATCAATAAAGATATAATCAAACTCTCACGTACAGTTCTAGTGAAAGTCGTGTTCTTGTTGTGAGGAGAGTATACTTTTATTTAAAACTAGATCACCGTGACCCGTTGGGTCAACCACTATTCAGGGGTTATGAATAATTCAAGCTAATTTCAATATTGCATCGAAATGAAGGTTTATTTTAAGATAATTTAATTAAATATTTCAATCCATTCGTGTTACTCATAACTCAAGAAAAGATATTTGATTGTTGATCGGGAGTAAAAGGAATGACCATTTCTTTTTTCCAAAAAGTGAAGTAAGAAGTTTCGTAAAGAGCGCGAACGGTAGTGTGAATGATTTTTTGAGTGAGAAAATAAGCAAACAAACAAACAATTTCAGCCTGCAGTGGCTCAATCTACTTCGGGTAACGTTCAAACACATGAAGATTTTGACCATAAAGAGTTCAAGCAAATTTTGCTAGTGTTACGTCTGTGTTGCCCTGGAACTATTATAACATGTCTGAGCATTCTATACATAAAGAAATGGTTGTTGCACATACCACAGTTATCTTTATAATTTTCTGAATCTTGAATAACCAAAGTGTGAAATTTTTTATGGATTTTTGTTTCTGGTGCCACTTAATAGGTGGCGCAGTAGTTTTGGTTACATACATAGATATTGATATACATGCTACATCAATAATAGTAAGAAGATTAGAATGCACTGTTTACGAGTTAAATACTCTCGCTGTTAACGACATTTTCGGCCATAATCCGTGAAGTATCATTTTTGCTGTCAAATTCAAACATCCTACTTTAACAATACTGATATTGAAACTGTCGATTGTTTTTATATGATGATAGATGACAGAGAGAGTTGTATTTTTTTTTTTACTGTAAAGTAGGCTTTCGACTTTTTCTTTCACTTTAGAGGGGTTTTAAAAAAAAAGATTATTACGTCTTTATTATGCGTTTTATTCCTTCTTCTACGCTTTATCAAACATCTTGATGTCGAATAGAATATGATTCTAGTTCAACAAGAACGGTTATTTTTAACTAGTATTGAAAATGTAATTACCGAACAAACACAGAAAGAGAAAATTAATAACAAATAACTCTCGCCTACTTCCAACAACCAGCCGTTTCGCTGACATAAACTTGAATGCATAAAGATCGAAACGAAAACGTAATCTTGGTTACACGAACAACAACAAAAGGTCATAAGCCTAAAGTTTAGATATTATTAAAAATGAATATATGAGAGCGAGAGGCATGATTTATTTTTCCGGAACCAACAACAACCAAAAAACGTTTCTTTCCTCAGCGTTTCGGTTATCGACTTTTACAGGGAAACTTTTTCTACACTGCTGTGGCAACTCCACTAATAACATATATATTCAAACACCACACCTGCAGTAAGCAAGGCAGTTTTTTAATCGAAAAACAATATTTATACATAAACTGCTTAGTCTACAAAGTACTAGTAAAGACAAACTGGCCTCGGTACTTTGTTTACCCTTACAAGGTTAGGTAAATTTTTATCAACGAATACTAACTGTAAGTAAAGTTTAAGGGAATGATTACTTTAATATTCTTCAGTTTCATGTCACTTCAGTAACTTTCCCAGATTTTTTTAAAAATCCATCCTCGTGAAATATAGTAACAAATATCAAAACATAATTAATAATTAACAAATATCGCATTATGTTACACAAAATTCAAAGAATCTATCAATAATTACTAAAGAGATACTTCGAAACTGAAAACAAAAAACGGTCACTCTATTTATTCGAACAAAGCTATAGGTTTATTCTCCATTTCTTGTGACTTTGTTTAGGTACTGGGAACGCTACCGCATATTAAAAACGAAAATCTGGTTGCTGTTTCTATATTGTTGGCAAGGTTTTCGACTTAGTTCGAGAGATATTTCATTCCACGTGTTTTTGAAGATGATTGAATTGCTAATTGTTTTAACAATGTTATCAAAATGATATTGTGAGTCATTTTTTTTTACATTCTTCTTATACTTGAAGTCACATTCTGAAATATTAAGATAATCATTATTATCACCATATTTTTACTTCTTTGACTATCATCACTTGTTTTTAAATTCTTATCTCTGAATTCTTTAATCAGTCTCTAATTCCTACCATCTTTTACTACTCAATCTATTATATCTTACACTTAGAACAATCAATCATTGTTGCCACCTTTTACTTCTTAAACTACATCTCTGAATTGTTAAGAGAATCTAATTGTTGCTGTTTTTCACTCTCATCTTGAAATTCTTTGGTCACGAAGATGTTGTTTTACTGTCTTTTACTTCTTAAACTCCCAGCCCTGAATTAGATACAATCTAATTACAAAATTTAGGGAAAAAAAACCCAACCAAATAAAGACAACTGTACGTTTCAGAAGCTGTTCATTTATTCACGTTAATAAATAAAGAATTTGTGAAACGTACATATGTGTCTTTAGTTTTTCTTCAGTTCTGTAATTATCGAATTTCATCAAGTACCGACGGTTTCCAAGTTTCAATTATATACAGTCTTTTATTTCTTAAACTTTCCTGAATTATTTAGTCAATCTGTATTTGTATGAGGCATGGACTGGTGTTTAAAACGTTCAACTCACAATCTGGAGCCGCGGGTTCGAATCTCGTCAGTACTCAGATGTGGGGGCGTGAAAAACCATCCCGGTTTTCGTGGGTAAAGAGAGCTACTTTCCCGCTAATTTATCACATTTATATTATATATATGGCAAGAGCACGTGGTGTTCGAATAGCTTTGCCCAAAATTCAACAAAGAAAACTATTTTTTCCATCTTATAGTTCTGTTTTTTTATTAACCCAACTTTAATTTTGTCATTTTATAATACTTAACCCCCTGATTAACTTAACCCCCTGATTTCTGATAATCTTTGGCAATTATTTGACTTTCGTCTCCTTCTTTAAATCCCATTTTCGTTATTTTGTAACGCTGACCACAGAGAAGATAGCCAGTCAGCAGCACATGTTGCTACCGCAAGGACGTTGTCCAAATTTGAAACAAGTAATGAGATTGACTGTTACTGCTATAACGCACTATCAGCTGAGTGCAAAGAGCGTCTTCAACGACGACGCTGCGCTAGCCTTGAACCTTCTGATCTGAAACCTCTCCAGCCCATTAACGTGTATGACGATTTGGGTCCCTTTGCAATTAACGAAATTTATAATCATATGGTCCCCTATAAGATAGTAGTAATTCTATGAACTTACAATGCTAAAATTCAGGGTTCAATTCCCCGTTGTCGATACAGCTTTAAAACAAACAAACAAAAAATTGACCATATGATATTGATAAAAAGAATTGAGCTTGCAGCTCGCACGTCTAAGATGTAGGTATAGTTTGGTTAAAAATACTTGGTTTCGGGTCATGATATTTTGTGTTGCGAGAATGTAAAGCGGGGAATGTAAAGCGAAGAGCGGTTATATATAAAAACAAAGCAATTATGTTGAAATATCTCCTGATATAAGATAATATCTTCTCTGTGGAAACAGGAAAACTACTTCAATAAGTTTATCTAATATTGCCGTCCAAACGATCTTGTGAATTATTACCCATGAAAAAGTTCACCACAGCTAAGGTTCCTCATGAAGTTTACAAAAGCATGTCTAATCCAAACTGGAAAATAAAACAGTCTTAGTACAGTTACTTGATAGTAAGAATACGTTCATTAGAATTAGCCGAGAGAACAATGGTTGTATATTACTGTTACTTGATGGTTGTATACTACTGTTACTTGGTGGTTGTATACTACTGTTACTTGGTGGTTGTATATTACTGTTACTTGATGGTTGTATAGTACTGTTACTTGATGGTTGTATACTACTGTTACTTGATGGTTGTATAGTACTGTTACTTGGTGGTTGTATAGTACTGGTACTTGATGGTTGTATAGTACTGTTACTTGATGGTTGTATAGTACTGTTACTTGATGGTTGTGTACTACTGTTACTTGGTGGTTGTATACTACTGTTACTTGATGGTTGTATAGTACAGTTACTTGATGGTTGTATAGTACTGTTACTTGATGGTTGTATAGTACTGTTACTTGATGGTTGTATACTACTGTTACTTGATGGTTGTATAGTACTGTTACTTGATGGTTGTATAGTACTGTTACTTGATGGTTGTATACTACTGTTACTTGGTGGTTGTATAGTACTGTTACTTGATGGTTGTATAGTACTGTTACTTGATGGTTGTATACTACAGTTACTTGATGGTTGTATAGTACTCGGTAGTCAGAATGAGTTACAAGTTTATAGTAGTTATTGAAAGCGTTAAAAAGAGACAGGGAGACATCCAGTAACCATGTACACTGATGGTACTTAGGAATGATGAATGTCGATGTAAGAAGACATCCAGTAACCATGTACATTGATGGTACTTAGGAATGATTAATGTCGATGTAAGAAGACATCAAGTAACCATGTACATTGATGGTGCTTAGGAATGATGAATATCGATGTAAGAAGACATCAAGTAACTAGGTACATTGATGGTACTTAGGAATGATGAATGTCGATGTAAGAAGACATCCAGTAACCATGTACATTGATGGTACTTAGGAATGATTAATGTCGATGTAAGAAAACATCAAGTAACCATGTACATTGATGGTGCTTAGGAATGATGAATGTCGATGTAAGAAGACATCAAGTAACCAGGCAGATTGATGGTACTTAGGAATGATGAATGTCGATGAAAGAAGATATCAAGTAACTAGGTACATTGATGGTACTTAGGAATGATTAATGTCGATGTAAGAAGACATCCAGTAACCAGGCAGATTGATGGTACTTAGGAATGATTAATGTCGATGTAAGAAGACATCCAGCAACCAATCAGACTAATGGAACTTAGGAATGATGAATGTCGATGTAAGAAGACATCAAGTAACCATGTACATTGATGGTGCTTAGGAATGATTAATGTCGATGTAAGAAGACATCAAGTAACC
>NW_013672771.1:0-3121 GCF_000517525.1 Limulus polyphemus
GCAGACATACCGCTGTGCCACTGGGGGGCTCTACTAAATGTAGTCAAATATCAACATTATGACCAGCTGAAGACTATGATAATAAAACACAATGTCATGCTAAAGACTATGATAATAAAACACAATGTCATGCTGAAGACTATGATAAAAATGTCCTTACTTTGGTCGGTCATATGAATATTATAATGAAAAATATGACGCTACGATCAGCTGGAACTATGATAAAAAAATTTATCTTGCTATATATTCAGGTAAAACTTAGTTAACCTATGACTTGCCAGATCCATCCGCTTTGATATCGGTCATGATATCGATCACAAAGTAATGCTAAATCTCTTACTAGCTGCGTCATGATTTGGAATAGATTAATAAGAAGTGACGTAAAATGAACAATTATTATTTGGATCCTAAACAGAATCACCTTCCTTAGTTCGAAAGAAATGTGATATTTACTTAGAGCGACTAGCGCTAACCACGTGACTGGTCATGTTCATTACAACATAGGTGACATCTTAACCTTTATGTATCACGTGAGCAACCATTAATGACAATGATATCAACGACTTTGCACAATCTACAGTATTGCAGGAATATCTTGCAGGGCAGATTAGATATCTTACACTTGCAAAAAACAAAGAAAAGAAGGACAAGTAGAAGGGAATCAATTTAACGTCGTTTCAAGACCACGTGTTTTACAAATATTAAGTTTACATCTAATGCTCTAGGTATTATTCCCAAAATAGTGTGTGTGTGTGTGTGTTTATAGCAAAGCCACATCGGCTATCTGTTGTGTCCACCGAGGGGAATCGAACCCCTGATTTTAGCGTTGTAAATCCGTAGACTTACCGCTGTTTCGAAAATGAATCAGATAGGAACCATTACAAAGACTAAGTTTAATTTCACTGACACTTGTGTTACTTACAGAAGAAATTAAATATGGAGCATAACGACGATTAAATTTATATTTACTGATGTTCGCGTAACTTCTAGAAAAAATACATTTTAGCATAAAAAGGATTAAATTTAAAAGCTAATGTTGGTTTAATCTATTTGTTTTTATGATATAACATGTGTGGTGTATTTTTTAAAGATTATAGTTTAAAATACACTAGTTCGAACACATAAAAATGTGGTATTGTTCTCTATCTCTAGTTTAATTGAATCTAACATCGTGACTTTAACGAGCTTGTTCTAAAAGAAATTAATATTGAGAAATAGAAAATTAATTCAAAGCCAAAGAATATAATTTTCATTATTAAATTTACGCTACAGAAGATTGAAGAACAAAGGCCATGAAATAGAACCCAGTATTCTAAGACGAGAAAAGGGAGAAGAAACGAATAATTTATTTACTAATGCTGGGATGCGAGTCACGTTGGACTACGTTAATGCTGGCTCGAGGGACTGAAAAGAAAAATAACAGTAAAAAAACCTAAGAAAGTGAATAATTTTGTTATTGATGCAAAGTGAAATGAAAGAGATCCACAGTCTGTAAAAGCAAAGACATTTTTAGGTCTTCAAACCCTAAGTTTTGTGAACTCTCGATGGATTTTGAAAACATGTTTTATTTGTGTGTACCACTTTAAATTCAACACGAAGCATTCAAAACCCTAAAGCCTTTTTCTGTTTACTAACATCTGAATTTTGCTTTTAATTAGCTGTGAACTTTCAGAAAAGCTCATTTTTCTAGTAAATGTTTTCTATTTGATTTTTAAAAATGCTCTCTATGTCGTCTTTCTTATCAAAATTTAGAATTTCAGAACGAGTCTACTACGGTCCAAATCGTAAAATTGTTTGCCGTACGCTTTCAGTAATGTAACAACCTTCATACAAATTAACAAAAACAGCGAAAGAACGTCAGCTTCTTCTAATACTGGCGTTCTTTTTATTCTGTAAATTGTATTATCACATTTTTATGAGAAATTGTATGCAAAAGCTAAGCATTTCTTACCACAAAGCGAATGTTTTCAACTATAAAGTAATACTCCTATTATTACTATACGTGATTGTCACTTCACGCAAGTGTTTCAGCTATGGCTTTTAATCAGAGAAGTTTTAGTAACTTAATCTTAGACACGCTTAAGGATAAAGCATTCTCAGAAACACACGGCGGAGGATCTACAAGAGATTGTAAGAGAGTTCTAACTTGAATGATATTCAGAGACGCTCTAAACAAAAGCCGTTGGAAGGTAACCGAGAGAGTTTGTAAGCGAAGGCTAACTGGAAGTGGTTAAAGAGAGTGTATAATTGAAAGTTCCTAGATAATTTAAAGCGACTACGAACAGAACATAGAACTGGAAGAGTTGGTAAGAGACGGGTAACTGAATATAGAACCGGAAGAGTTGGTAAGAGACGGGTAACTGAATATAGAACCGGAAGACTTTGTAAGAGACGGGTAACTGAATATAGAACCGGAAGACTTTGTAAGAGACGGGTAACTGAATATAGAACCGGAAGAGTTGGTAAGAGACAGGTAACTGAATATAGAACCGGAAGACTTTGTAAGAGACGGGTAACTGAATATAGAACCGGAAGAGTTGGTAAGAGACAGGTAACTGAATATAGAACCGGAAGACTTTGTAAGAGACGGGTAACTGAATATAGAACCGGAAGACTTTGTAAGAGACGGGTAACTGAATATAGAACCGGAAAACTTTGTAAAAGACGGCTAACTTTTTATATTTTGGCTATATCAATGATTTTATCAATATCTCATGGCTATATCAATGATTTTATCAATATCTCATGGCTATATCAATGATTTTATCAATATCTCATGGCTATATCAATGATTTTATCAATATCTCTTGGCTATATCAAGGATTTTATCAATATCTCATGGCTATATCAATGATTTTATCAATATCTCTTGGCTATATCAAGGATTTTATCAATATCTCTTGGCTATATCAAGGATTTTATCAATATCTCATGGCTATATCAATGATTTTATGAATATCTCTTGGCTATATCAATGATTTTATCAATATCTCATGGCTATATCAAGAATTTTATCGATATCTCTTTTGTGTATCTAGAATTATCAATATGTCTTAGCTATATCTAACACTATCAATATGTCTTGGCTATATCTAAAACTATCAATATGTCTTGTTATATC
>NW_013672771.1:3321-13491 GCF_000517525.1 Limulus polyphemus
AATATGTCTTGGCTATATCTAGGACTTTATCAATATTTCTTGGCTATATCTAGGATTTTATGAATATGTCTTGGCTATATATAGCATAGAACTTTAAAAATATATCTTCGGTATATTTAGGATTTTATAAATATTTCTTGGCTACATTTAAGACTATAATTGTATATTGGCTATATCTAGAACTATATCAATATCTCTTGTTATATCTAGTATTTTATAAATATCTTTTGGATATATTTATAATTTATCAATATTTTTTCACTATATATCTAAGACTATATCAATATATCTTCATTATTTCTAGGAGTTTATGAATATGTATTGGATATATTTAAGATTTCATCAACATCTCCTGGATATATCTAGAAATTTATATATATATATATATATATTGACAATATTTAAATCTTTATGAATATTTCTTGGGAATATGTAGGATTTTATCAATTTCTTTTGGATGTATCTAGGACTATCCATATATCTTCATTATATCTAAGAGTTTATCAATATCTCTTAGCTTTATCCAGTTCTTTATGAACATTTCTTGGGTACATCTAGAATTTTATCAATGTTTCTTTGCTATATCTGGAGCTTTATGAAAATCCTTTGGCTACATCTGGAAATTTATAAATATATCCTGGCTATATCTAGGACTTTATCAATATGTCCTGGCTATATATAGGGAACTTTAGGAATATATCTTAACTAAATCTAGATCTTTATCAATAGTTCTTAGCTATATGTAGGACTTTATCAACATCTTACTGTTATATCTAGGACTTTTTGAATATTTCTTGGCTACATCTGGGACTTTTTGAATATTTCTTCTATATCTCGGACTTTACCAATGTCCCTTTTCTATATCTCGGACTTTACCAATGTCCCTTTTATATATCTCGGACTTCATCAATATATATTGCCTATATCTAGGACTACCAATATCTCTTTTGTATATACAGAAATTTATCAATATATCTTGGCTATATCTAAAACTTTATTTATATCTAGGATTTTATGAATATCTCCTGGTTATATCTAGGATTTTATGAATATGTCTTGGGTATATCTAGGATTTTATTAATATGTCTTGGGTATATCTAGGACTTAATCCATATATCATGTGTATATCTGGGATTTTATCAATATTTCTTTGCTATATCTAAGACTTTATCAATATTTCTTGATTATACATAGGACTTTATCATTATTTGTTGGGTATAACTAATATTTTATCAATATCTCTTGGCTATATCTAGAACTTTATTAATATTTCTTGGTTATATATATGATTTATAAATCACAGTGATTCACACACTTTACTTACGGTGCCTACTGTTCACTTGACTCAATTATCTATCTCTTCAATCTCGCTGTTTTTTCTCGCCAGGCTTACATACTAAAAAAGAGGGCGCCTAGCAAACACTCGGACATTCGCCGGTTTCCTCGATAATTCGAGAAACTCCAGCGCGCATGCTCCCAGCGTCACGCGACTTCCGCTGTCGTAACAATATATATATGTATGTATAGGATTTTTTGAATATTTCTTTGTTATATCTACGACTTTATGTATATATATATATATCTTGGGTATATATCGGATCTTATCAATATCTCTGAGCTATAAACATTAATTTAGTATTATCTTTTGACTATACGTACAACTTTATCAATATTTTTCGCCATATCTATAGATTTAGTAATATCTCTAGGCTCTACCAATAACTTTATCTATATTTGAGTGATATCTATAACTATATCTATATTTGAGCTATATCTATAACTTTATCTATATTTGAGCTATATCTATAACTATCTATATTTGAGCTATATCTATAACTTTATCTATATTTGAGCTATATCTATAACTTTATCTATATTTGAGCTATATTTATAACTTTATCTATTTTTGAGTTATATCTGTAACTTTATCTATATTTGAGCTATATCTAACTTTATCTATATTTGAGCTATATCTATAACTTTATCTATATTTCAGCTATATCTATAACTATATCCATGTTTGAGCTATATCTATAACTTTATCTATATTTGAGTGATATCTATAACTATAACTATGTTTGAGCTATATCTATAACTTTATCTATATTTGAGTGATATCTATAACTATATCCATGTTTGAGCTATATCTATAACTTTATCCATGTTTGAGCTATATCTATAACTATATCCATGTTTGAGCTATATCTATAACTTTATCTATATTTGAGCTATATCTGTAACTTTATCTATATTTGAGCTATATCTATAACTTTATCTATATTTGAGCTATATCTGTAACTTTATCTATATTTGAGCTATATCTATAACTTTATCTATATTTGAGCTATATCTGTAACTTTATCTATATTTGAGTGATATCTATAACTTTATCTATATTTGAGCTATATCTATAACTTTATCTATATTTGAGCTATATCTATAACTTTATCTATAAGCTATATCTATAACTATATCCATGTTTGAGCTATATCTATAACTTTATCTATATTTGAGCTATATCTATAACTATATCCATGTTTGAGCTATATCTATAACTTTTATCTATATTTGAGCTATATCTATAACTTTATCTATATTTGAGCTATATCTATAACTTTATCTATATTTGAGCTATATATTAGCAATTTCCTTTTAGCAATTTTTTCGCTTCCACTAGAAGTTTATTCATGTTTCTTGGCTATTACTATAACTTTAGAAATATCTTTGGCTATATCTAGATCTTTTTAGCAATGTATCTCAGTTACACGTAAAATCTAAGCAATATCTATCAAATAGCCCACTGTTTTAAAATATATTATTCACAGCTGAATGTATAACAATATGTTTCACTATAGTTAGAATGTCAACAATAAACCTACAGCAGCTTCGCCACAACTATCATAATTAGGCCTAAAATTTTGTATTAGATATATCCGATATTTTAGTAGCATTTCTTACTCCTTGTTACAAATTTAACAATATATCCTGGTTATAGGTTAAGCTATATCAATGTATTTTGACTATACATAGATCAACACGAATATATCTCAGCTATAATTAATGTTTCTCCAAATTTTATTAACTAGATTTAGTTTCCTATAATAGTTATTGATTATGTCCATGAAGCTACAATGTCTTTCGGTCATGTACAGAGGCTTAATATCTCTTGGTTATATCCGGGGATTTCATATCTTTCGGAAAACAAGTTCCTTGAATCTGATCACATGATGAATAATCTATCTTGGATCTAACTAGAGTTTTTGGTATCTAAAGAATCTGAATTTTGTTTGTTTCTTTGTCGATAAAGTTAAACTAATAACAGAAAGCAATAAAAATCAAAAAAGCTTTGTTTTAATTGTATAACCCGTTCACCCATGTCACTCAAGTGAACATTGTAATGGTAAGTAAATTTACAGTAGCCAGCGATTTCATGCTGTCTTAGTTCTACATAAACAGAAGTCATGACCAATGAAAAAACCTTCGTGTTTTTGCCAAAGAAGTGAAAGCTTCTTTGTTGACAAAGCGGAAATGTACACATTGGTTTATAAAGAAACTTCTCTGAAGCTACCGCGAAACACGAGAAGTTAATAACATAATGAAACCGCCTTTTTTTAAAAAGAGAAACGTAGCACTGAGAAATGAGCCGCAGGCTCTACAGGTATTATATTTCTACATATTGGGCTTTTATACCATTAACATTCAATAGCATTATGTTATTATATAATGCGTTACAGTACTAAGTTACTGTAACACTGCTATCATATAATGTGATGAGCGTCCTTATAAAAACAAAGTTTACAGGGATTTTGAAACGGATTAAGCGCTGGTCCTGGGGGATAACTTATTCTACATTTCTTTCATAAAGTTATTATATAAACAGACTGAAAACCATTGGCTTGACTTAGTTTGACTTTAGATATCACCACAATATAGTTCTTTAGTTTGATTAATGATATCACCAGCTTGTAACCGGTTAATTTAACGAATGATATCACCAGCTTGTAACCCGTTCATTTAACAAATGATATCACCAGCCTGTAACCCGTTAATTTAACAAATGATATCACCGGCTTGTAACCCGTTAATTTAACAAATTATATCACCAGGTTGTAACCCGTTAATTTAACAAATGATATCACCAGCTTGTAACCCGTTAATTTAACAAATGATATCACCAGGTTGTAACATGTTAACTTAACAAATGATATCACCAGGTTGTAGGTCTTCAGTTTAACTATTGATATTACTAGGTTTTAGTTTGTTAATTTGACTAATGATATTACCAGATTTGGTATCGAAAGTTTGAGGAAACATAGCTGATATATTTAACTAGGAAACGTTGGAATGATTTTACAGTATTAGAAACTGGAAAAACACTTGAAGATTTATTTGAAGGCAGCTAATAGCAACATTGCTGAATTATTAGATTAAAATAATAGAACGACACATAAGATACAGTAAAATGTTTTTTTTCTTTAATGTGGTTTAGGCGGATATATATATATATATATATTGTTTTTACCGAAGTGAAATATGAGGGTGAACGTCGCTTATTTAGAAAGGCACGGGTAATGACCCGTTGATACGATCAACTCTAAAAGAAAACATTTCAAAGCGTGTAATTCAGAGTAGATCATACTTTTCCGAAACTTTTAAATTCTAAATCATATCGTTCACAAAACCTCTTCTGCTGATACGGTCATCAGAGAAGGGAAATCCTTAATATCGGAAAAGTAATTACATCCTTTACTCTTCTTGGCACTCCTCTCCTCATCCACTATCTCCCTCTTACCCGCCTGTCTCGGCTTCGACTGAACGGGCTAGTAGCGAAAGGTGGATACCATTATTCAATCTATTTTCATTAAAAGCGTGCTAGGTCGGAACCCCAGCATAACGGAATTATCACCGCATGTGTTGAAAAGGTGATATATCGCCGGTATTGCGTAGTATGACAGAGAAATAATCGATATGAAAGCTAGTGAAACGTATTCAAAAACCGACTATAAAGTTGGAATAATGGAAAGGTTGTGGACGGAAAAAAAAGGGTGAACAAATGAAAAGTTTGTCCATTTGTCTATGTCGAACATTGCATTCTATTTAAGTTGCAATCTTTAATTGACGCGGCTAGAAACAATGATGGATACCTGAAAGTCGTTGTTGTTGAGGTTACAAAGAGAAAAAAACAACAACTACTTACTAAAAGCGTAAGTACATAAGTCGTAAGCACGGCGAGGGTGGGTAGGTGATTGGGGTTCTATAAAACATTTTAATACCAAGTATTGCTGTTAAGTCCCCCTTTACGTAAAGGTGCAGGTGAGCCAAGATGCTGATTCCACCGATCTGTGAAATATGTCAAATACGTTTTGTTGGTACAACTATCTTTATACGAGATCGAAGGTGTCATATGCAGCTTTTATAATAATAATATTATGTAATGCAATACGTAATAAACAAACCAAAGACCACTTAATAATATGTTATATATACCGATTCACACATTGTGATATACCAATACACGCGTGACCTTTGCGATAGACATTTCGGAATTTACACACTAAATCCCCAATTATCTAAAATGTGTATATACATATATACATATTCATATATATACACACATGCATATACGTATTAACAAATACTACAAGTTTTAATAAGGAGAAACAATTATACAAACACACAGAGGGAAATAAATAAAAAATGTTTTTACCAACGTTAAGAATGCAATTTAATAAAATAAATACATCAAAACAATGAGAACTGAGCTTGGATGTTCGATTAAACATACATAGACTAGACTTGGATGTCCGATTAAACATACATAGACTAGACTTGGGTGTTCGATTAAACATGCATAGACTAGACTTGGGTGTTCGATTAAACATACATAGACTAGACATGGAAGTTTGATTAAACATACATAGACTAGACTTGGACCCAAGTCTATATGCTTACCCCCATTCGCACGCATTGTGAAGTTAGTGACTTTGCTTTTTCTACTGAGAAATTCCAAATTTTAACATCAGAATCTTCCAACTACGAGCTTCTAGTCTATGTATGTTTAATCGAACATCCAAGTCTAGTCTATGTATGTTTAATCGAACATCCAAGTCTAGTCTGTGTATGTTTAATCGAACATCCAAGTCTAGTCTATGTATGTTTAATCGAACACCCAAGTCTAGTCTATGTATGTTTAATCGAACAAGTGGTTTACTGTAAGTGTAAACTAATCTATATTCGCAAAACGAAACGCTAACTAAAAATATGAACATATAAGAAATTCAGACAATACCCATCAACCGCGTGATTCCCTATTCTATATATATATATGTATAAAATCTTTCAAATAAACTGTATTACATCAAAAGCGTACAGGCGATCCCTCGGCACTGTATAGCTCTGACGAACTTATAATATAACATATATAAAATATATATTTTATACAACTTATATAAAATAACAATTTATTTATTATACATGTAGATGTACGAGCCAACAAAGTTCTAATACAGTGTTACGACAGCGGAAGTCACTCTGGGAGCATGCGCGCTGGAATTTCTAGAAGGATCATGAATTATCGAGGAACCCCGCAAATATCCGAGTTTTGCCAGGCGCCCTCTTTTTTATTATATAAGCCCGGCAAATAAAGCCAGCGACAGAGAGATATAGATAGATTGAAGATATAGATAATTGAGTCACGTGAACAGTAGGCACCGTAAGTAAAGTGTGTGAGTCACTGTGATTTATAGCGTGTGTTATAAAAGCAGTTAAGTTTAACGTACTGTTGGGAAATTCTGTGTATTACAAAGTTGTATCGAGGAAAAATAAACTGGTTTCATTAAGAAAGGACTTGTATCGCTGAAGCTCCTCGGAAAGGATTTATACCGGAACTTAACAAACAAACAGATACGTTACAATAACAATTTAAAATTATACCGTTTCTACAAAAGTACAAAGGTATCATTCTAAAGTGAAAATGTCTGTGGTTATAGCTCCCAAAAGCATTGGCGATATTCCGTTTATCAGACATAATCAAAACAAGAGATGCAGAACTAGTCACCATGTAACTGAAAAAAAGGGGATTAGGATCTGTGTGCTAGAACCCACAACGTCCCTGATCCCACTATCACTCACCGTCTATAACCAGTTGCGGGTATGATAGTTATCCCTAAAAAAACCCCATGAAAATAGAAATTAGATATTAAACCACCCTTGATTTCTATCATAGATCATCCAACGTTTTCCTTAGTATATTTACTCCGATATAAAATTGTGTGTTATTTTGATTATGTCTGATAAACGGAATATCCCCAATGCTTTTGGGAGCTATAACCGCAGACATTTTCACTTTAAAATGATACCTTTTGTACAAATATTACAACTTTTTTATCACGTACATCTGCATGTAAAATAAATACATTGTAGGTTATAATATATATATGTATGTGTATACTACATATGTACGTTATACATATATATATGTATATACTACGTTATATATTAGGTCGTCAAGAAATTAATGTCGTGTTTTTGAATACTTTCATTAACCCCCCCCCCCCACGTACAATAGTTAAACGAACCGCCTAGACGTCACGTTAATGTAGCCTATATAATGTGTAACGTTTAATGTACTCTAATCCCTTATAGTGATGAGACACGAGAAGACACACATTCGGCATGTAATACTGTTTAAATACAAGAAGGGAAACAACGCCACAAATAATTCAATGGAAATAATTTGAACGTTTGTAAATGTCAACGATGGTTCAGCAAATTTCGTTCAGGTGACTTTAGCTTTAAAAACTGTGATGGCAGGAGCCGACATGTTGGAATTGATATTGATGCTCTGAAGACGCTTGTGGACTTTAACCCAAGGCAACACACTAGTGAAATGGTCCTGAAATTCCATGTCTCTCATTAAACAATACGTAAATATCTAAAGAATATGGGAAAACTCAATAAAGAAGGTGTTTGGGTGCCTCCCGAACTCTCCGATGATCATCGTTTCTTCATTCATCATCATTCGTCTCTTCTGCGCGTGAACCATTTTTGGACAGAATTGTCACCAGTGATGAAAAACGGATTCTCCATGCGAATATTAAACCATGGATCAGTCCTAGACAAACAGTACTTCTGACCCCAAAAGTCCACTGGAGGGATAACCAGGTTAGAAGATGTGGGAGAGACCACTGGAGGGATAACCAGGTTATAAGATGTGGGAGAGACCACTGGAGGGATAACCAGGTTAGAAAATGTGGGAGAGACCATTGGAGGGATAACCAGGCTAGAAGATGTGGGAGAGACCACTGGAGGGATAACCAGGTTAGAAGATGTGGGAGAGACCACTGGAGGGATAACCAGGTTAGAAGATGTGGGAAAGTCCACTGGAGGGATAACCGGGTTATCAGATGTGGGAGAGACCACTGGAGGGATAACCAGGTTAGAAGATGTGGGAGAGTCCACTGGAGGGATAACCAGGTTAGAAGATGTGGGAAAGACCACTGGAGGGATATGCCAGTGGCAATATAAAGATTGATAGTACATAAGATTAAAATTATTTATGTCCACTA
Source organism: Limulus polyphemus (assembly GCF_000517525.1). NCBI lineage: Eukaryota > Metazoa > Arthropoda > Merostomata > Xiphosura > Limulidae > Limulus > Limulus polyphemus. The sequence continues at coordinate 11,889 of NW_013672771.1, forward strand.
GGCTTTATTATTTAAATAACATTTTATTTTTTATCAGAAAGAAATAAGTAACCCGTGAGTTCAAACATCTCACTTAATATAAGTGTTAATCTTGAAAGTATGTGTGAAAAATATATCAATCAAATTATGGATGGAATTTGAAACGAAACGGAATTGTGGAATTATTGTGTTACCAATTATAGATATAAATAATGTTTCTGTTTTTGTCCTAAATAAGCCAGTAATGATTGAAAGAACGTAGACTGTATATATATCCCATGTAATGAAAGAGGAAACTGGAGAAACCCATCAGTGTGCCTCATGGCCACCCCTACTGACTGATTCCATCAGTACGCCTAGTGCACCCCCCTCCCCCCCCCACTGACTGATCCCATCAGTACGCCTGGTGGCCACCCCACTGACTGATCTATATTCAGTCATCAATGGATATACGAAATCTGTGCATTTTAGAAGAAAAATAATCTTTCTCGACACATCCCAAGTCATTCCTAGTTGATTAAACTATATTTAACAAGTTCAAATAAAAGAACCTAGGAGGAGTTAGAGGACAACCAAACTTCTATGAAATTATAATGGGATCGATAAATGGTAATGGTAAAATAGATCTGTTGAAACACACGTAATGATAAAAAGGACATAAGCATATTCACCTAGTGACAAAACAGTTATACTGATAAACACCTGATGGTAAAATAACTATACTGATATAAACCTAATAATATAATACTGATACACAGCTAATGAAAAAACAGATATACCAATATGATAAAAATGATATACTCATACACACACATAATGATTAATCAGATATATGTATAAAAAGTAATGACGAATTTGATAAATGATAAAATGGGTATACCGATACCCACGTCATTAGGTATTGTAAAATAGGATATAGGAAAATATATCAGATATTTCTTTTGTTTTAATTTAGAGAGGTGAAATTTTATATATATTTATATATTTCACCTCGCGTGCACGTGGTCAAAATTAAGGTTTTAAAACCAGATAACGGATTATGGTATGCGTCTAACTTGTTAGTGCTCTAGTCTCTCATTGTTACAGTCTCTTTGTTGAAGTCAATCAGGGTCATTTTCTACACTGTGTTTAGTCTCTTTGTTGAAGTCAATCAGGGTCATTTTGTACACTGTTTTTGGTCTCTTTGTTGAAGTCAATCAGGGTCATTTTGTACACTGCGTTTAGTCTCTTTTTTTAAGTCAATCAGGGCCATTTCTTACACTGTGTTTGGTCTCTCTTTTTGAAGTCAATCAGGGTCATTTCTTACACTGTGTTTGGTCTCTTTGTTGAAGTCAATCAGGGTCATTTCTTACACTGTGTTTAGTCTCTTTTTGAAGTCAATCAGGGTCATTTTGTACACTGTTTTTGGTCTCTTTTTTGAAGTCAACCAGGGTCATTTCTTACACTGTGTTTGTTCTCTTTGTTGAAGTCAATCAGGGTCATTTTGTACACTGTTTTGGTCTCTTTGTTGAAGTCAATCAGGGTCATTTTCTACACTGTGTTTAGTCTCTTTGTTGAAGTCAATCAGGGTCATTTTGTACACTGTGTTTAGTCTCTTTGTTGAAGTCAATCAGGGTCATTTTGT
>NW_013672771.1:14190-21724 GCF_000517525.1 Limulus polyphemus
TTGTAACATTTGTCTTTAGTGACAGTTTCATTCAGTTTCTTTACGTGTTGTAACATTTGTCTTTAGTGACAGTTTCATTCAGTTTCTTTACGTGCTGTGACATTTGTCTTTAGTGACAGTTTCATTCAGTTTCTTTACGTGCTGTAACATTTGTCTTTAGTGACAGTTTCATTGAATTCCGATAGATGTTATAAATCTGTCTTGAGTTACTAATTTAGTAAGATTGCTAGTACGATATTTATTTCAGTGTTTAGTGACTTTTACAGTAACTTGCTCTTTTGTGTTTAATGACTAAGTCAATAAGTTTCCTCATTTGCTGCTATTCTTTTTTAGCTACTAACTAACTTACTTTCATTGTGTATCATTTCTTATTCTTTCTAGTAACTATTTCAGTAAGTTTCCTATTGTGTCGTTTACTTTTTCTTTAGTGACTAATTTAGTAATATACGTTGTTTATCAATTACTGTTATATTTAGTTACTACTTCAGTAACTTGTAGCAGTTTTCCATTCAATTCAATCACAAGCTAATGCTGCTGTTTATTTTTGTCTTTATTTAAACTTCGGTGATTTACTTTTTTTACCGTTTATTTGTGTCTTTAGTTCTTTTCACTTAATTACTTGTGTTACAAATCAATAATGATATCTGTTGTATAATTTCGTTTACACTCTCTACTTTAATAACATACCTGTTATACTGTTTAATTCTTTTTATATTTAGTCTCTACTTTATTAAGATATCGTCTCTGTTGTTTAATTATGTAGTCTCTACTTTAGTAAGATATCTGCTCTTCTGTTTATTTCAGTTTATAGTCCCAGCTTTAGTAAGATACCTGCTCTGCCTTTTATTTCAGTTTATATCCCCTGCTTTAGTAATATGCTTGCTCTGCTGTTTAATTCTGATTATAATTTCTACTTTAGTAAGATACCTTCTCTGCTGTTAAGATACCGTCTCTGCTGTTTAATTCAGTTGGTAGTCTCTACTTTAGTAAGGTACCTGTTCTGCTGTTTATAGGCTCTACTTTAGTAAGATACCTGTTCTGCTGTTTATAGGCTCTACTTTAGTAAGATACCTGTTCTGCTGTTTATAGGCTCTACTTTAGTAAGATACCTGTTCTGCTGTTTAATTCTGTTTATAGTCTCTACTTTAGTAAGATACTTGCTCTACTGCTTAATTCTGTCTATAATCTCTACTTTAGAAAGAGACTTACTCTGCTGTTTAATTCTGATTATAATTTCTACTTTAGTAAGATACCTTCTCTTCTGTTAAGATACCGTCTCTGCTGTTTAATTCAGTTGGTAGTCTCTACTTTAGTAAGGTACCTGTTCTGCTGTTTATAGGCTCTACTTTAGTAAGATACCTGTTCTGCTGTTTAATTCTGTTAATAGTCTCTACTCTAGTAAGATACTTGCTCTACTGCTTAATTCTGTCTATAGTCTCTACTTTAGAAAGAGACTTTGCTGTTTAATTCTGTTTATAGTCTCTACTTTAGTAAGATATCTGTTCAACTGTTTCATTCTGTTTATAGTCTCTACTTTAGTAAGATATCTGTTCTACTGTTTAATTCCGTCTTTAGTTACTACTCCAGAAAGTTATTCGTCCTGTTGTGTAATGCTGTCTTTGACTACTAATTCACTAATTCACCTGTTCTACTACTGTTCATTTGTGTTTAACTCACCTGATCTACTACTGTTCATTTATGTTTTTAACTCACCTGATCTACTACTGTTCATTTATGTGTTTAACTTACCTGTTCTACTACTGTTCATTTATGTGTTTAATTCCCTGTTCTGCTGTTTAATTTTGACTTTAATTATTATTTTAAGGAGATTTCTGATGTGTCGAAGGACGATTTGAAATATTGTATAAAGTGTAAAACAAATATATTTGTTAGTTAATATACAAACTTATAAGGAAATGACATTCTCTTTGTTTTTGTTACCTTGAATGTATTATTTTCCTTTACTCCTATACTTTGTTTGTTATCACAAAGCCACACAATAAGCCATCTGTTCTTTTTTTCTCTGTCGTATCTAACCCTGATCTCTCAAGCTTACCTCTAAGGTGCTGGGCTCCCGTATTTCGTAATCTTTATGTTCACCAGATTCCAACTATAGCTGTTAAAAGAGAAAATTCTAGAATTTATAACAATATGTAAGGTAATGATGGGATGCGAAACAGAAGCAGTGACAGGTATGAAATATTAAAATTTGTCAATATAACTAAGATACAAGTACCAGTTCTTTATGTATGTGTTGTGTTGCTACCGATGAGAGTAAACACATAACGTTGACTTCTACACCAACATTTACGTCTATACCCTGCCATCAGGTAGAGTAAAAACATAATGTTGACTACCACATCAATATTTAGTCTATAACCTGTCACGAGGTAAAGTAAACAGTTAATGTTGACTCCCACACGAATATTTACTCTCATATCTTGTCACCAGGTAGAGTAAATATTTATTGTCTATTCCTACACCAACATTTACGTCTATAACCTACCACCAAGTAAAGTTGACACGTTATGTTGACTCCCACATCAATATTTACGTTTATAATCTGCCACAAGGTAGAGTCAACATTTAATGTCGACTCCTACAGCAATATTTACGTCTATGTACCCTTCCACCAGGTAGAGGAGACGCGTATTATTGACTCCTCACCAATATTAACGTCTCTAACCTGCCACCAGGTAGAGTAAACACGTTATATTGACTCCTACATTAATATTTGGGTCTTGGATAACCTTCCACAAAGTACAGAAGAACCCCAAACTGCGTACATTTTGCTCACTGTCCATCAAAACGTTATGAACAATTTCATTCAATGCTTGTTTTAGGCTTATCTCTGTGCCGTCTGTTACTTCAGAGTTTTTATAATTAACTATGTTTTTTTTAACTTTAAGTAAAAGATAAGTATAATCAGAGACAGGTTGAGAGATGGATGGATGGTCAGAGGGACAGATAGATAGATAGTATCAGGTGATATCAGTGCTCTCATCCATTATTGTCGTGTTGAAGAACCGCCTGTTCCAGTGCATTAAGTAAATTATCCAGAAAAACTCCACTGTAAACACCATTTCCTTGCCGAAACTACATACAACATCTAAGTATTTATCGAAGATTAATGGCTTTTGCGTTAATTAGCAAACAGTGGTTTTCTTCGCTTCATCGACGAGCTTGTCTGTTCCTCAGGGATTTGAATAAAGTTTACCGCTTGTTCAGACCTTGCAGAGGACGCATGAACACGTAATAGTTCGTACTCACTGTCTAGATTGCGGAAAATGGGCACGGAATGATAGATAATATCACTGTTGCACTAGAACACTCAGCATTGAGAGGATGAAGTATCAAACAGTTCATCCAGCAAAGAAAATATTCAGGATCCATAGTATTATTAACAGAAGTGGATACCAGAATGATATCAAGTAATGATCCAACTGACCATTAGAAGTTAAGTCCATAATATTATTAACAGAAGTGGACACGATAATTATAGCAAGTAAGAAATCCAACTGACCATTAGAAGTTAATTCCATGATTGATATTATTAACAGATGTGTACACCAACATGATATCAAGTAATGAATCTAGCTGACTATTAGAAGTTAAGTCCATAATATTATTAACAGAAGTGGACACGATAATTATAGCAAGTAAGGAATCCAACTGACCATTAGAAGTTAATTCCATGATTGATATTATTAACAGATGTGTACACCAACATGATATCAAGTAATGAATCTAGCTGACCATTAGATGTTTAGTTCATAATATTATTAAAAGCTGTGGTCATCGAAGTGATAGCAAATGAAGAATCTAACTGACCATTAGTAGTTAAAGTCCGTAATATTACAAACAGCAGTGGACACCAAAATCATAGCAAGTGACAAATCGAAGTGCCCATAAATTAAATTTCGTGAAGTTTTAATCATTCCTTGTCGGATTTTAAGATGATGTTTCTTTAGTCATGAATAGTGTTTCGTTCTTTCTTGAAGATCTCATTAGTTGGACAAAAGGCCCGAAATCTTGAGTAATATGATAATGTGTGGAAGTTTCAAGAATCGAAACTGATAAGTTGTGAAACCTGGACAATATTACACCAAGACGTCACATCTTTAATTCATCTGACCGAGTCTGTAGGGGTTTATAACAAAGTGAAGGTCTAGTCTGCGGGGATTTATAATAAACACAATTTAATTGAGGTTCTGGTCTGTGGGAATTTATAATAAACACAATGTAATTGAGGTTTCATTCTGTAAGGATTTATAACAAACACAATGTGATTGAGGTTCTAGCCTGTAGGGATTTATAACAAACACAATGTGATTGAGGTTCTAGCCTGTAGGGATTTATAACAAACACAATGTAATTGATGTTCATGTCTGTAGGGATTTATAACATGCACAATGTAAATGATGTTCTTCTACTTCTTGTGGAATGGGACTTTAATTACACTATATTGTCCAGGTTTCTTATAAATCAATACAAACTAGGATTTTAACAACAATATGTTTTTATAAATCCCCACAAGCTAGAACCTCAATTACACTGTACATTGTGCATGTTATAAATCCCTACAGACACACTGTATTGTTGTACTGCAGACTATAACACCAGCAGACTATAACACCAGCTACTTCCTGTGGAATGGGACTTTGATTACACTGTATTGTTGTACTGCAGACTATAAAACCAGCTACTTCCTGTGGAATGTGACTTTAATCACACTGTATTGTTGTACTGCAGACTATAACACCAGCAACTTCCTGTGGAATGTGACTTTAATCACACTGTATTGTTGTACTGCAGACTATAACACCAGTTACTTCCTGTGGAATGTGACTTTAATTATACTGTATTGTTGTACTGCAGACTATAAAAGCAGTTACTTCCTGTGGAATGTGACTTTAATCCAGTACAACAATACAGTGTGGCGAAAAGTCTATTAAACATCCTGAAATCATCTTACTGGCCAGATATAATAAACTGTTTTCAATCATCTATACATTTTTTCCATTTTGTTAGGCTTCCTGCTTTTTAAGCTCGAGGTTGTAGAAAAACTCAGAATGTTAAGAAAATAAAAACACAATGAATATTTTCTTTTTCTCTTGTCCCAGTTTTAGGATGAATACTCAGTTATTTTGTATCTACCATATTACAGTATATCAGTTAATAATATCATCGATTAGTTAGTTATATAAAAAACAACATTCACATGCTTGATAAAGTTCACAATGATGCAAAGTAAACATTCTCAAGTCGATTAAGCTATATTATTGATTTTTCAGCCATATATTTTAAAGTCATTATAAACATGCTAACATTATATATTTTTTCTCTAGGTTTCATTAATCAAAGCTCAAATTCAATGCAACTTTGTCATTCATATTTGTGAACTGATGTAATTTAATATAAAAAAATATCCTTAGATAAATCTCCAACCTTACATCATAAATTATAGTGTACAGGATAAAATGAGTTTGGAAACATTGAAAAAATACGAAAATAAAAGAATGCATTATCTTCTTGTACGAGACGAAAGAAATAAGGAAGAACAAAGACATTTTCAATAATCAATTTGAGCCAGATTCATACAAATAAGGGACAACAAACGTCTCGTGCTGAACAGTTTTAAGTCATTAAGCTCGGCGATTCGATTTTTTTATTGACTGTAAAGTAGACTTCATAAATAAATCGAAAATCCTGATAGTTGATATCATTTCAAACCATTTTAGTCAGTTAGTGAATGAGGGCTCATATTTCGGATATAACTCTCTGAGAGTATTATCTATCACACAATAAATCCTCTTCATTTTTAACATCAGATTGATTGTACTGAACGATTCAAGAATACGTAGACATCTAACGTTTAATTTGATTCGTTCTTTTTAAACGGCAAGCCTTTGTATATATTGTATTATGCGAACACGTGATCGTCATTCCTATATTTGTTTTCTACCTGGATAGAAGAAAACATATCTTCGTTGAACAGATAGCTGCGTGTAAGTGTTTGTCTCCAGGTTTAGGTACCACATAAAGGAGCTGAACACGTGTTTTTGTTGATACGTGACGTCAGTTCCCAGTAGACACGAAATGCGAGGTGATTTGTCTGTGTATGGAAATCTTTCCATTACTGAACAATAGGGTAGTTAACAGTTTACCACAAGATTAGCACTTGTCTCGTAGAAATTCTTTACAATATTTCAATCAAGACGACTCAGTGTGTTACCACGTCCAAAGTAGTACTTCGCTTTCCATGCAATGGTAATAATCAAGACGACTCAGTATGTAACGGATGTTACCACGTCCAAAGTAGTACTTCGCTTTCCATGCAATGGTAATCGTTACACACTGAGTCGTCTTGATTGATGTTACCACGTCCAAAGGTACTTCGCTTTCCATGCAATGGTAATAATCAAGACGACTCAGTGTGTAACGCGTGTTACCACGTCCAAAGTAGTACTTCGCTTTCCATGCAATGGCAGTACAAAAGTTTCTTGTCATTACTTCATTAAAATAAATCTTTAAATATATTTTGTTATTTTTTCACGGTCGTGATAACAAATTGTGTGTAGATAATGCTGTTTTTGATGTCAAGTTATTGGAAAAATGACACGCCTGATAACTGTCTCACGTGGAAGGACTTAATCCAGACAAAGACTCTATTAAACTTATTAAATAAAACTAGTTTAATTAAAAACTGGTCACCAGGAGTCCGGCAGTTCGAGATTTGACCTCTTCAGGTATTTAGCTGTGTGATTACAAACAAATATCATCGTGTTTATCACTTCTAGACATTTCTTTATGCTGTATTTAATGAAACATAAAGATGAACGTGTATTATTATTATTATTTTAATATCTGCAATTCAACGAGTTCTGTTCGTGTGGCGTCAATACTCGTTATTATTCAACTTCCAGAAGACGAACGTTGCGTGCATGGTTGGCCTTCATTATTATCGTTGTCAGGAGTTCTCGAACGAGGGAATTCGTACAATTTGGGAATCACGTTCTCGGTTGTTTGCTGTCCACGAGGTTAACAAAGAGGAATTAGACTCCCGTTTCAAGATGTCATCAGATATAACGTGGAATCTATGCTCGTCTCTTACAAATAATTTGCACGAAGGCTTTTGTAACAAGATTCATTTTTATGATTCAAATCTTCCAGACGTATATAAAGGATCATTTAGAAGTTATTATGTTTTTAACAACTGTCACTAGTGCACTTTCAATATTCCTTATAACGCACAGACCTATACAGATATTCAACTTTAAAGTAGATTGTTGGAAAAACTTTTATAATCATTATGATTTGTAAATGTTGTGCCAAATCATCTGGATTAACTGGTAGAAGACACAATTTGGAAGGACTAAACCTAGAGGTGGTAACACTACTATCTCTAATAGACTGTAACATTTAGTGCAGATCTCTGTCTTGAGAATTTGATGGTAGATATTGTACATTGTCGTTGTATGAAGACAATGATGGAGATACTGAATATCGTCGTTGTATGAAGACAACGATACAG
>NW_013672771.1:22622-24891 GCF_000517525.1 Limulus polyphemus
CTAGATATTGTACATTGTCGTTGTATGAAGACAGTGATGCTAGATATTGTACATTGTCGTTGTATGAAGACAGTGATGGTAGATATTGTACATTGTCGTTGTATGAAGACAATGATGGAGATACTGAATATCGTCGTTGTATGAAGACAACGATAATAGATATTGTACATTGTCGTTGTATGAAGACAATGATGCTAGATATTGTACATTGTCGTTGTATGAAGACAAGTGATGGTAGATATTGTACATTGTCGTTGTATGAAGACAATGATACCACCATTGTCTTCATACAACGACAATGTACAATATCTACCATCATTGTCTTCATACAACGACAATGTACAATATCTACCATCATTGTCTTCATACAACGACAATGTACAATATCTACCATCATTGTCTTCACACAACGACAATGTACAATATCTAGCTGGAACGAATACTGTTAGGATTATATCTAAGTGTATGTTAATCTTGAACAAATACTGTTAGGACTATATCTAAGTGTATGTTAATCTTGAACAAATACTGTTACGATTGTATCTAAGTGTATGTTAATCTTGAACAAATACTGTTAGTCTTAAGAAAATAATGCTGATATTATATCTAAATACGTGATTGTCATTAAAAACTGATGTCGAAATTATAAACAAATATAACTAAGTATTTATTAGCCTTAAACAAATACTTTTAGTATAACATGAACAAATACTACTGGTATTATATCTTATATCTAAGTGTATGTTAATCTTGAACAAATACTGTTAGGATTATATCTAAGTGTATGTTAATCTACCAGTTATATATTTTTCAAAACTTACAAATACTTAGGTATAATACCAGCATTATTTATTCAAGACTAACAGTTAGGTAGTCTTCATTACATAATAGGTCACGAAAAACTTGATAATCTTACCCATCATGTCAAGGATAAAGCAGTAATGTAAGTGATAAAAAACTCTCTGTAAGTCCACTTTCAGATGAAGACAGTAACAGAAAATCTCTACTTTAATATAAGGTTGATCACGTTTATTCTAACCAGTTTGATTGTATTGAAAGATGAATTCGCCGTTACTACACAATCTATACATACCTCAACCGTTACTACACAATCTATACATACCTCAACCGTTACTACACAATCTATACATACCTCAACCGTTACTGCACAATCTACACCTACCTCAGCCGTTAATACACAACCTACACCTACCTCAGCCGTTGATACACAACCTACACCTACCTCAGCCGTTAATACACAATCTACACCTACCTCAGCCGTTACTACACAATCTACATCTACCTCAGCCGTTACAACACAATCTATACCTACCTCAGCCGTTACTACACAGTCTATACCCACCTCAGCCCTTACTACACAATCTATACCTACCTCAGCCGTTACTACACAGTCTATACCTACCTCAGCCATTACTACACAATCTATACCTACCTCAAAAAATCTGTAGACAGAAAATACTTTGCATGTTTATAGGAAACACAAGACATAAAAAAATCAAGATAACCAGTTAGTTATGTTTGTGAGCCAGTTACTTAACTAAAAGGGAAGAACAAGTGATAACAAACTCATTTTTTACTTACTGCTTTGTTTTAAATCTAGAACGTAAGAAATCAGAAACTGCACGCCATATTCTGGGAAATCAAAGGTTACCAAACAATATTATTGGCAGATTGAAAAACGTGGCCATCTTATCTTGGTTACTCTTTTCTGCTAATTGACCGAACCCTTCGTTTTGCTACATATTGTGCTCATTATAACTTATATCTGGTATGATGGGTTGATATTAACTGCCTTCACAATATCAATATAAATTTTCAATGCAATATTGTTACATTTATTAACCCTAAATCTTCATGATTTCTCATCAACCATTACATTTATGGCAAATAAACATTACTTGATTCATTAATAATTAACTCACGTCATTCCTTCCTTATCTATTGTTCCTTGGGACTGGTAATTCCAGTTTAAAAACGTACTTTCATGCTTCTCTAATGCCCACAAGGATGACAACTACTAATTCCATGCTACTTTTATTGGCCATGTACACATTTATTATTAATATAAAAGAAAATTCTAACATTTGTTTAGATGCTGGTGTATTAATTGAAAAGCGATTAGGCTGAGAAAGTATGTATTGTTGCGTCAGCGAGATCACGTGACTATTGCCACGCTACCTGCTTTCTAGAACTAGCCTGTACCTTGGCGAATGCTCTAGCATTTACTAGATATAGGGTAGTCTGGTAT
>NW_013672771.1:25773-29007 GCF_000517525.1 Limulus polyphemus
CTATAGAGAAAACATTTTACAAGGTGCCACATAAAAGGATTGTAAAATGTTTTCTCTATAGGTGTGGAGGTTAAGTTAACTAATTAGATAGAAGATTGGCTGGATGGAAGAAGGCAGAGGGCTTTTACAAATGGGGTTAAGTCCAGCTAGATTAATGTTAAAAGTGTGTACCTCAGGGCTCAGTCTTAGGACCTTTGCTCTTTCTGTTTTACATCAATGACATAGATGAAAGAATGGTCAATAAATTACTTAAATTTGCAGATGATATTAAGATGTTGGTGTTGTTAGCTGTGAATAGGATGCTGCTGATTTACAAAAGGATTTCAGTCATTTAGTGAGTTTGGCAAATAATTGGCAGATGGGTTTTAATTATGCATGTGGGTTATTATAATTTGAATTATAATTATAATCTGGATGAGAATAACCTTAACATTGTCATGAGAGAAAGGGATCTTGGTGTAGTGGTTGATCAGTCTCTTAAGCCATTTAAGCAATGTGCTGTTGCTAGCAGTAGGGCTAATAGGATTTTAGGTTGCATCTACAGAAATATTGAATACAAGTCTAAAGAGGTTATAATTTCATTGTACAGGTCACTGGTTAGACCACATTTGGAGTATTGTGTTCAGTCTTGGGCCCCGTATCTTAGGAAAGGCATTGGATTGTTGGAAAGGATTCAGAGAAGGGTTACTAAAATGGTGCCTGAGATGGAGGGGGTTGAAAAAAAGAAGAGTTGGGGGGTCTGATTAAGGTGTTTAGGATTGTAAAAGGAATTGATAGTTTTTATGTATCATCTTTTTTTTTCATACTTAACAGTGAGATTAGTAGGACTAGGGGACAGAAATATAAATTTTAGCAGGGTAGGAGTCATCTTCAGTTAACACACATTTATTTTCTAACATTTCTTTGGAATGAGTTATTTTCGGATGTTGTGGAGGCAGTAAATTTAAGTGAGTTTAAGGGGTAGTTTGATAAGTATATGAATGTTATGGGTTGGTTTTGTGTGTGTGTTTTTTAATTTAATTAATTTAATAGTTTTAGTTTAATTTAGAGGATGGGATAGCCTAGATGGACCCATAAGTCTCTAAACATTATGATATGTTATATTATAATGTTCAAGAGAGCCATCTCTGTTCTTGCAACCTACGTATCTTTAAGTATTGTTTCATGCTTTTAGCTTTAATCTTTTAACCGTATTTAATACTACCCACTATTTTCAAGAGCCGAGTGCGATCTAACGGTCAGCATGTCGGGTTACGTGATTCTTTTCGTTGCGTCCGCTTTCTTGAAAACGCTTCTCGCATCGGGGCTGTAGTGCATTATAAGAATGAAAGTAAAATCCCACTGTTCGGTCTGACAAGAGGAGCCCACGAGTTTGTAGGTGTTGTTATTGATTAGTTTGTGGGTGTTGTTATTGATTAATTTGTGGATGATGTTATTGATTAGTTTATGGGGGGTTGTTACTGATTAGTTTGTGGGTGTTGTTATTGATTAGTTTGTGGGTGTTGTTATTGATTAATTTGTGGATGCTGTTATTGATTAGTTTATGGGGGTTGTTACTGATTAGTTTGTGGGTGTTGTTATTGATTAGTTTGTGGGGGTTGTTATTGATTAGTTTGTGGGGGTTGTTATTGATTAGTTTGTGGGGGTTGTTATTGATTAGTTTGTGGGTGTTGTTATTGATTACCTGACTTTCCTCTAATGTATCACTTCAAAATTAGGGCCACCTAATGCAGACAAATTTCAAAAAAATCCATAAACAAGTATTTCCAATTTCTGTGGTACTATTTAACTTTAGGGAATACGTATTATTTGAAATTTAAGTGATATTTGATAATATTAACCAAATCAGTATATTTCACGTTAAGTCATTAACTTTAAGTAATTTTAACATTCTTTCACACACAATTTTAATATTTTAAAATTAAGAAGTACTTGTACTTTTGGTTACAAAAACTGTTCTTAAGTTCAGTCGAAACATTAATTATTTTCAAAATTTAAGATGCGCTATTCCTTCGAAAAACGCCCCCCAGTGGCACAGAGGTATGTCTGTGGACTTACAACGCTTGAAACCAGGTTTCGATACCCGTGGTGGGCAGAGCACAGATAGCCCATTCTGTAGCTTTGTGCTTAAATTCAAACAACTCCTTCGAAAATTTATTATTAGATTTCGTTCAAGCACAAAGCTACAAAATAGGCTATCTGTGCACTGCCTACCACGGGTATCGTAACCCAAATTTTAACGCTCTAAACCTGCAGAATTACCGGACCTCAGAGGTACAGCAGTATGTCTGCGGATTTACAATGCTAGAAACCGGGTTTCGATTCAGTACAGTTAACTCATTATATAACTTTGTACTTAACTATAAACAAACGGACTTACCGCTGAGCCATTAGGGAGGAAGGGCTTATTAAGGTGAATATTAAATTTCACACTTATGGCCTGAGATACTCGCTCCTTTTGTGTAATACAGTTTATTTATTAGTGATTATATTACGTTTGTTTACACTTTAAGTGAGGATTAAAATAAACCTGACGTACTTAAAATAATAACATACAGAACTTAGCTCTTTGTTTGTTTTTTTTTTGTTTTTCTAAATTGTAAGAAAAGAAAAAACTGGCGTGTAAATAAATTGTCGCGTTTCAAGATATTCTTCGATTTTAGGCTTATGGTCGAACATCAATGACTTGATGCAGATTGTCTGTTTTTGCGTTGAGACTTAAAGAAATTTCCAGTTGTGTCTGTGATAAAAAAATATATATTAAATGAGTTTTACATACTACTGATAAATCCAATATCATTCATCTTCAAACAACTGAGAGGATGATAAGCACTAAATGTCGTCAACGAAAGCGTTACCCACCCTTAGACAAACATGTTCACTCCTCACGTATAATGTTACAGTCTTTTCCCTAAGTCTAGCTGGCTAATAAGAGCTTACATAGCTAGTCCGCGGGTATTGGTTTTTTATACAATATAAGCTGATATTGAAGTAATAATCCTAATAAAATATGAATCTTGCTGAAGTTCTTGTCAGTCTTAACGGCACTTTCGTAATGAGAAAGTGATAAATTAAATGAAAGCACAGTAGAATAAATCAAGAAAACTGAAGTAGAATAAATCAAGAAAACTGAAGTAGAATAAGTGAAGAAAACTGAAGTAGAATAAATCAAGAAAACTGAAGTAGAATAAGTGAAGAAAACTGAAGTAGAATAAATCAAGAAAACTGAAGTAG
>NW_013672771.1:29616-30530 GCF_000517525.1 Limulus polyphemus
GTAGAATAAATCAAGAAAACTGTAGTAGAATAAATCAAGAAAACTGTAGTAGAATAACTAAAGAAAACTGAAGTAGAATAAATCAAGAAAACTGTAGTAGAATAAATAAAGAAAACTGAAGTAGAATAAATCAAGAAACTGGAGTAGAATAACTCAAGAAAACTGTAGTAGAATAAATCAAGAAAACTTAAGTAGAATAAATCAAGAAAACTGAAATAGAATAAATCAAGAAAACTGTAGTAGAATAAGTGAAGAAAACTGTAGTAGAATAAATCAAGAAAACTGTAGTAGAATAAGTGAAGTAAACTGCAGTAGAATAAATCAAGAAAACTGTAGTAGAATAAGTGAAGTAAACTGCAGTAGAATAAGTGAAGTAAACTGCAGTAGAATAAATCAAGAAAGCTGTAGTAGAATAAATCAAGAAAACTGTAGTAGAATAAATCAAGAAAACTGTAGTAGAATAAATGAAGAAAACTGAAGTAGAATAAATCAAGAAAACTGTAGTAGAATAAATCAAGAAAACTGAAGGAGAATAAATGAAGAAAACTGAAGTAGAATAAATCAAGAAAACTGAAGTAGAATAAATCAAGAAAACTGTAATAGAATAAATCAAGAAACTGAAGTAGAATAAGTGAAGAAAACTGTAGTAGAATAAGTGAAGAAAACTGAAGTAGAATAAATCAAGAAAACTGTAGTAGAATAAATCAAGAAAACTGTAGTAGAATAAGTTGAAGAAAATTGTAGTAGAATAAGTGAAGAAAACTGCAGTGGAATAAATGAAGAAACTGCAGTAGAATAAAAACAAAGTAGAACAAGTAAATAAAAACGAAGTTTACCTTTGTGAGCACTACGAAACCAGCGCTCTAATATCCTTTGGTAGTTTGTTTGTTTTTGAATTTCGCGCAAAGCTACAC
>NW_013672771.1:31530-38861 GCF_000517525.1 Limulus polyphemus
CATTATAACGCCCCCACGGCTGAAAGGGCGAGCATGTTTGTTGGGACGGGGATTCGAACCCGCGACCCTCAGATTGCGAGTCGAGCGCCTTAACCACCTAGATATGCCAGGCCTATATCCTTTGGAGAAATCTGAATTGCCGTCGTTCACTTTGTGTTTAAAAAATTAATATCGGCTTGTTCGTCAAATAAATATAAAAATGAACAGACCTCGTTGTCTTAATTCGGTTAAAATCAATGAAATATATTATGTAAATGAAGACTGACACTCTTCATAAAACATATTTAAAGAAACATTTAGAATAGACTGCAACCGATTCGGAAAAAAGTACCAGAGACATACTAGAACGTTTCTTAATGATATCGAAATCCGTTAATATTATTTCCTGTTATGTTAATGTCATTTGGATGCATTAGTTGTGGTCTAACTCTTAGAACTTGATATTAGTCTAGTCTACATAATTTTCATGTTTATACATATCTTAAAGACAAATATGACAAGATAATGTGTATATTTCGAATTATTAGATTGTCTAAGTGACGTTTGGTGTAAGATATATCTTTGTTTGGTGTATGATAGATGTTTGTTTGGTGTATTATATATGTTTGTTTGGTGTATGATAGATGTTTGTTTGGTGTATTATATATATATTATTTGGTGTATGATATATGTTTGTTTGGTGTATGATAGATGTTTGTTTGGTGTATGATATATTTTGTTTGGTGTATGATAGATGTTTGTTTGGTGTATGATATATTTTGTTTGGTGTAATGTTTGTTTGGTGTATTATATATTTTTGTTTTGTGTATGATAGATGTTTGTTTGGTGTATTATATATTTTTGTTTGGTGTATGATATATGTTTGTTTGGTGTATGATAGATGTTTAAAATCGTAATAAATCTTATAGAATTTTGAAAAACAAAACAATCAATTTTGATAATTTGTTTCTTTGTTTGCAGTTAAATACAAAGTTACACAATGATCTAGCTGTGTCGTACCCACCACGGGTATCCAAACCCTATTCATATCTATTGAAGTGTGTTTGTTTCTTTGTTTGTAGTTAAATACAAAGTTACACAATGATCTAGCTGTGTCGTACCCACCACGGGTATCCAAACCCTATTCATATCTATTGAAGTGTGTTTGTTTCTTTGTTTGTAGTTAAATACAAAGTTACACAATGATCTAGCTGTGTCGTACCCACCACGGGTATCCAAACCCTATTCATATCTATTGAAGTATCTGACTTTCGATAAATTATGAAATAAATTTACAATTCTAAGAACAATATACTTTGGACTTCTTGCTATAAATCATGATAAAATACAACCACTACAAGTAACAGATTCAAATTTCGATGTACCACTAATATTTAATTTCAAAGTGTTTAAATGCTTGTCTGTTTACTTTTCAATGAATCACTTACTGAAGAAAATATATATTTAAAATTGACTTCATACAAACCAAAATATATAACGTGTCAGATTTTCCCTTCCATACTAATTTTAGAAGAAAACACAAATAAAGAATGATTATTAAACTTGTTTCTTTAACAGTTTGAGCCAAACAATCTCAAGTTATTAAACCTGTTTCTTTAACACTTTGAGCCAAACAATATCATGCTATTAAACCTGTTTCTTTAACAGCTTGAGCCAAACATTCTCAAGTTATTAAACCTGTTTCTTTAGCAGTTTGAGTCAAACAATCTCAGCTTATTAAACCTGTTTCTTTAGCAGTTTGAGTCAAACAATCTCAAGTTTTTATAGCTGTTTCTTTAGCAGTTTGAGTCAAACAATCTCAAGTTTTTATAGCTGTTTCTTTAGCAGTTTGAGTCAAACAATCTCAGCTTATTAAACCTGTTTCTTTAGCAGTTTGAGTCAAACAATCTTAAGGACAGTACCAGAAAATCAGTAAACTGCGCAAATATAAATACGTTTTAGATCTTTCCAGACCATATCTACCAGTTCTTAGCATAGTTCAAGCGCTTTTCATGAAGAACCTTAAAGCATACTTCAGCCATGGATAAGTACATTAAAACCGATAAAAAAGCGTTCTACAGAAACACATTACAGTTGTATCAGACCTTGTTGTACGTCCCATAAAATGTTATTGTGTAATATATAAGTTAACTCGGACTTCATAAAACACTACACAAATACTGGTTTATTAACAGTGTTAAAAAAACCAACAACTAAGGGTTTTTCAGTTCTTGGTAAAGTTGTGAAATGTACAGATTTTCAACCAATAATGTAATATTATCAAAGAATTGCTGTCATTCAAATTGTATTAACCCGTTCATTATCACGAGTAATTACACCAAATGTAAAGAGACGACTAAATATGTTGATATCAAAATAATAAAAACATCTTATTTTAATAATCTTTATATATTCTTTTGTATTAATAACATTATAAATAATCTTTTATCGGTACTTTCATGATATTGTAATAAGTCTTTTATCGGTACTTTCATGATATTGTAATAAGTCTTACATTGGTACTTTCATGATATTGTAATAAGTCTTACATCGGTACTTTCATGATATTGTAATAAGTCTTTCATCGGTACTTTCATGATATTGTAATAAGTCTTTCATCGGTACTTTCATCATATTGTAATAAGTCTTTATCGGTACTTTCATGATATTGTAATAAGTCTTTCATCGGTACTTTCATGATATTATAATAAGTCTTTCATCGGTACTTTCATCATATTGTAATAAGTCTTTCATCGGTACTTTCATCATACTGTAATAAGTTTTACATTAGTTCTTTTCGTCAGTAAATACAGATGTTTCTATGATAATGTTACTCTTACAAATGTTTTACCTCACAGACTTAGTTACGGACCAGAGGTATTCCCTATATTTGTTAATTTTCCGTTTTATATTTACTTGAAATTGAAGCCCTATGAAGAAAAACTATAATTACCATTCACATATTAGTTGGACTTGTAGATGTATGTTCTTTAAGGAAATTTTTAAGATTGACACTACCAGACACGTTAATGTACCAAAAGTTTCTCTGGAAAAACGGTCTTTCAAGAGGGTTGGAGAATCTTAAAATTGGCTGCACGAATTTAAATGAAAATTGGCACTAATATGTAAATAATAGTTCAAAAACTTATCGAATTTTAGATTCTCGAAACTTTCCACTATAACTCTCGTATGGATGTGCTATTTTCCTTGACAAATTGAGAAGAACATACATGTATATAAACGGTTGTTTAAAATAAAACGTGTACATTTTTTGGCTTCTTTCCTGTAAGCTGTACTGCGCGCGTATGTGTGTGTTCTTTTGTTTTGTTTTCTTGCTGTTGTTTTGTATTTGTAGCATTTTTAATATATATTACTTTACATTCTAACACTATCGACGTGAATCATGTGGTGTCAGATGAATTAATATATATTTATTGATAATTTTATAACTAAAATCGTGTAAATTGAGACGTAAAGTAATACACGATTTTAATGTTAATGTTTGAGATGTAAAGTAATACACGATTTTAATGTTAATGTTTGAGATGTAAAGTAAAATTAACATTAAAATCGTGTATTACTTTACATCTCAAACATTAACATTAAAATCGTGTATTACTTACATCTCAAACATTAACATTAAAATCGTGTATTACTTACATCTCAAACATTAACATTAAAATCGTGTATTACTTACATCTCAAACATTAACATTAAAATCGTATTTTACCTTACATCTCAAACATTAACATTAAAATCGTGTATTACTTTACATCTCAAACATTAGCACTAAAACCGTATATTATTTTACACCTATCTCTAAGAGTAATATTAAAACTACGTATTAATTCACATTTCTAATATAAGGATTAATACGGTGTATTACGTTACATTTCAAATATTAACAGTGTACTAATTTATATCTCTAATATCAACCTTATTTTAACTGCTAATAATATTTAACTAAAACTGTATTTTTATTATCATTAACATGTATTGTTTCACATATTTTCTCTAATTAATGCTCACTGAATAGGTGAATATAATATCTTCTCATGTTTGTAGCTTGCATTTTATATTAATTCATTTAAATATATATTATTTTACAATATTTTCCTCCACACGGATGATTGAAATCCAAGCTATTTTTGCTTTAAATCTGCTAAACGATTATTCTTACAGTTTGGCTATTCTTGATGTCTTCGTTTCTTTCTCAAACAGTCTATACTTTATATGATTAGGACTAAGATTCTCCACGATTTTGATGCAACTTAAAATCTTCGTTTTCTGAACGTTAAACTGCTGTTATCTAATAGATCATTCCTTTCTTCAAAATCTCCGATTTTCGTATCTCCAGAAACCCATTACAAAAGGTCAATCCCGGCATCGTAGGGATTTAGAGAAAATCCCAGCTAAAAAATAAAAACCAACAGATCCACTGTTGACAGAAAAAGATAGCATAGGGAAAGCATCTTTGTTGCATTAGTTTAGGCTTTTCAGGCGAGAGGGAGGATTATATCTCTAGAAGACTCCTGCTGACTCCATTAGTGTTTATATTGGAACAATAACATTACTTTCTCGAGGAAACTCGAGTTAGGATTTACGAAAAATGAGATCTTGAAAAGAAAAAATACACAATATAAAAATAAAATATAACATAAAAATACACAATTTTCTAACGTATAAAAGTATGGGAAATGTGGAATGAACTTCTGTTAGGATGTTCGTTGTGTAGTTCTTGAAAGTCGTGTAAAGCTTCTTTGTCAATAGACAAACTGAGTTCAAATAACATTTTAATATACGAATAGAAACTAAAACATATTTTAAGCTGAAAGTTATTAAACTTATAATAAATTGCTAAAACAAAGTAACTTTATGTAAACAATAATGGAATCATTAATATAAATTTGTCATTAGTCTAAAGTATTCATGTTTGTGTTTGTTTTTAATTATAATAAGACTTATTACATAAATACTTTTATCTTATAACGGTGTGAACGCCTTTTACAAACTGGCGAAATATCATTAATATAAATTGTATTTGTTTTAAGACATTATGTTAGACTTATAATAGTTCTTAACACTACATTTTTGATCTAGTTTCTTGGGGATTTTGAAGAATTAGAAGAGTGTATAATAATGGTTTTTCCAACACACTAAACTCGTTATATCTATTACCGATAACACGTTTCGTTCAATAAAGAACACATCAAGCCAGCTGTTATACAACAAACACAATAATTGTCGTAACACTATTTATATAGGCCATTTGTTACAACAACAATTGTTATGGAGTGGATGCCTTTTACAAAATGGGGAAGCATAATTATGATTAGATATACTTGTCATAAGAATCTAGGTTTAAGAATGTAGTGTTAAAAAATATATTGATCTAACATTTAATGTCTTACAACAATTATAATTAATTATAATCATGCTTCGCCAACTTGAAAAAGGCGTTCACACCATAACAATTGTCGTTGTAACAAATGGCTTAAATAAATAGTGTTCCGACCACTATTGTGTTTGTTGTATTCCAGCTGGCTTGACGTTCTCTGTATTGAACGACACGCGTCATTGTAATGGATATGACGAGTATAGTGTGGTTGAAAATATATTATTATACACTCTTTTAAACCTTCTAAATCCCTGAGAGACTAGAGTAAGAATGTAGTGTTACAATTATAGTACACCTACTAGTAGTCTCTTATGATAAATATAATTACTTATATCTTATTTGTAAGAAAAGTAATTAATTCCGAAGGTCGTAACCATCTTAATGACTAATCTGAGTAGTTTATTCGCTTTAAGTTAAGATTGGCATTTTCAATGAGTTGAACCTTAAACTTCGTTATTAGGTTTACATTTGACACAGTAAGACGTGGCTAGTAGGCCTAGGTTTAACACAGTATCACGTGGTTATTAAACCTAGGTTTAATACAGTAACACGTGGTAATTAATTCTATAGTCAAAACAGTAACACATAGTCATTAGGCTTAGGTATAATACAATAACACATAGTCATTAGGCTTAGGTATAACACAGTAACACTTGGTCATTAGATCTAGGTTTAACACCATAGAACATAGTCATTAGGCCTAGGTTTGACACTGTAATTTTTTGTGTTCCGACAGATTAGGTAAAATACATTTTTCACGAGGATAAACAAAATGATTCACTCACTCAGAGCACCAAAATAAGTGGTAACAATATGAAATTTCTTCAATATCTTTAACTAAGCAACAAAATATATGAACTAAACTCAACATCTACGAGTTCCAATGCATTTTAGTAAAAAGGAATGTTGTAAGTAGTATAGTCTAAGTGGACTGGAAACAACAGAGAAATAGATTACATCCAATTTTGTGTCAACCCTTTTGTTATTCAGTTATAACTCATTATTACGCAAAATATTATTTTTCTTTTACCTAACTTAAATCATATTAAGCCAGTTTTAGAAGTGTACTCCAGTAGATTGACTTTGATGTTGTTTTCATTACTACAGAGGCTTATGATAGAAAAATAAAAATCTTTATTTAACTGGCCACACTATTACCACAGGAATCTGCAACTGTAAGATAAGCAGTTCATATATGTAATACTAAGTAATTCATAATACTGATCTACACAACTAGAGTTGAGAAGTAAAAGGTTAAGTTGCTTATTCTAATCATTTTACTTCTCAACTCAAGTTGTTTATTCTAATCCTTTTACTTCTCAACTTAAGTTGCTTATTCTAATCCTTTTACTTCTCAACTCAAGTTGTTTATTCTAATCCTTTTACTTCTCAACTCAAGTTGTTTATTCTAATCATTTTACTTCTTGTATCATCAAGGATTCTAATCCTTTTACTTCTCAGCTCAAGTTGTTTATTCTAATCCTTTTACTTCTCAACTCAAGTTGTTTATTCTAATCCTTTTACTTCTCAACTCAAGTTGCTTATTCTAATACTTTTACTTCTCAGCTCAAGTTGTTTATTCTAATCCTTTTACATCTCAACTCAAGTTGTTTATTCTAATCCTTTTACTTCTCAACAAACAACTTGAGTTGAGATGTAAAAGGATTAGAATAAACAACTTGAGTTGAGATGTAAAATGATTAGAATAAACAACGTGAGTTTAGAAGTACAAGGATTAGAACAAATGCAACTTGAGTTGAAAAGTAAAAGGATTAGAATAAACAACTTGAGTTGAGAAGTAAAAGGATTAGAATAAACAACTTGAGCTGAGAGTAAAAGGATTAGAATAAGCAACTTAAGTTGAGAAGTAAAATGATT
The DNA here is from genome assembly GCF_000517525.1 of Limulus polyphemus. NCBI lineage: Eukaryota > Metazoa > Arthropoda > Merostomata > Xiphosura > Limulidae > Limulus > Limulus polyphemus. Next base: position 38,786 of record NW_013672771.1, read on the forward strand.
AGAATAAACAACGTGAGTTTAGAAGTACAAGGATTAGAACAAATGCAACTTGAGCTGAGGAGTGAAATAACTTGAG
>NW_013672771.1:39355-43082 GCF_000517525.1 Limulus polyphemus
AAACAACTTGAGTTGAGAAGTAAAAGGATTAGAATAAACAACTTGAGTTGAGAAGTAAAAGGATTAGAACAAATGCAACTTGAACTGAGGAGTGAAAGAACTTGAGTTGGAAAGTATAAGTACTTTCGTTCAATAACAACAAAGCGATCCCATTTCATCAAAAATTTTCATTATAAATAATCTACTACAAAATATTTAAAAAACAATTTTACATATTTTAAGGCCTATTTCAGTTCAAAATATATATTGCGCTAGTGACGTCAGCCTTTATATTCTAGATAACTGTCTATTGTTTTATTCTTTGCATCAGGACTGTAATCAAAGTATAAGTCTCTAATTGTACTATTCGCTACTATTTAATTGGCTAGTCAAAAAGTGGCTTAAGAAAAGGAACAGTGGCGAAAGGTACTGCGTGTATTTGTATAGACTGGAAAAACAATTTTCTTATAACAAAAGTTCAAATCAAATGAATATCCTTGTCTAACTTATCTGAAAAATGCTATCAGCTGACCAGGGTGAGGGGGAGTTAAATATTTCGTTGTTTGACGTTGTCAAATATGTGATATTCTCTTGTAAACCACGAATGTTAATGTTAGGTCAGTCTATTTGTTGTTACTGTATTCAAGTAAAACCACGAATGTTTTGTCAGGTAAGCTTGTTAGTGGTTACTACGTTCATCTAATCCACGAAGGTTTGTGTCAATTCAGATTGTTTGCTGTTACTGTATTCAAGTACAACCACGAATGTTTTGTCAGGTAAGCTTGTTAGTGGTTACTACGTTCATCTAATCCACGAAGGTTTGTGTCAATTCAGATTGTTTGCTGTTACTGTATTGTCAGAAAAGCTTCAGAAATTATGATTTATATTTTGAAGAAATGAGAGAAAATGAAATATAGATATAAATGAGAATCGCTATTTTTTTACAGGTGCCCTAGTAGGTATGCTGTCTTGAAGAGAGAGAACTGAACATCTATAAAATAATTAATGACATGTGTACTAAAGGGTGGTGTAGAAGGAAGAAAGTAGGCGAGGAAATGTGTATGTTGTGCTGTAAACATGCAACATTGTCGGCATTTCTATCACAAAAGGATGTCAGTTATTTTCCATTATATTAAGCAAACACGTATTTTTCAATATAGGTAACAAACTGGAAAGAGATGGATGCGTTTCGTTGCTATGGTAACACAACATAATAGCTTATAGTGTCTCTCCCCCCATAATAAAACTAACGCGTTGACGAACAGTATTAAACAACATCTAAATTGGGACGTTAAATTGATAGCCGAATTGCCAAACCTTGGTTTGGACTGAACCCAAAAACATTTACTACCAATGGTTGACAGTTGTTTTTTTATATCTTTGGGGCCTACTAATTAAGAATGTGTGTAATGTCACCATGGCACACTTGAAAAATATGAAATGTCCAAAATAATCGCCACGACAATAATTTGCCACATCTTGCCTTCTACAACATTTCGAACAATAGTTTTTGTGTCTATTATTAGGTTTTGAGGACCGGAGAAGACTTCTGGCATCATGTAAGTGGCACAGTCACTTTATATATCACAATATACCCAAATGGTTCTTGAAATGACTGACGTCTATGAATAAATCGTCAAACTTTGTCTCTTTCACTGCTATTAGAGTTCTCATGGGCTTGTGAGGTTACTAGTAATTTGTTCCATCTTTTCCAAGCATGTTTAAATATTTCACGCTTTATCTTTGCTGTACACCTCATATAAGGTTCTTAAGATCTGGATTGGAATCCACCAAGCTCTCAGTTGACGCAGATGACACAATGACCAATGTAACAATAACATGTACATTTCCACTCAGTAGATGACGCCACTTGCAGATTACCATCTATCAACTAGTGGTACCTACCCTAGCAAAGAAATATCCCCTCAGGCTTTGACATTACCCAGTGGAAAAAAAAATGGAATTCCTCAGCAGAGAATGAGTGAACGTTGCACAGTAAAAGCAGATTGGTACGAGATGTGACCATAACATCTGAAAATGGGACAATAGGGTCTAAACGGTACAACAAGGGTTAGCATTGTGTCATCACGGGATAGGATACAACAATGGGTAGCATTGTGTCATCACGGGATAGGATACAACAATGGGTAGCATTGTGTCATCACGGGATAGGATACAACAATGGGTTGCATTGTGTCATCACGGGATAGGATACAACAGCGGGTAGCATTGTGTCATCACGGGATAGGATACAACAATGGGTTGTATTGTGTCATCACGGGATAGGATACAACAATGGGTAGCACTTCGTCGTCACTGAAAAGGATACAAGAAAGGGTGGAATCATGTCGTTAATAGAAAGGCTACAACAAGGGTTAAAATTTGGTCATCTCTGAAAAGTATATAACAAGGGATTAATCATTGGGCCCTCATTAGAAATGTTACAAAAAGGGTTAGCATCGGGATGTCACTGAAAAGTATTCAACAATGCTGAAATGTCATTACTGAAAAAGATACGACAGGGGAAGCATGGTAGCAAATCATTACTGGAAAAGAAAAAATCAAGGGTCACATTACTGGTTAATGCAAAACATGGGTGATGTTATGTTATCACTAGAGAGGACTGACATACTGGGTGACCTATGTCATTAGTGAACTTAGATTTTCTGTAGACAGCGTTGGTGCTGTGCTATCAATGCATGCATATTTGATGAATGCAACGGATCGAAATACATTATGAGTGCATATAACATCTATAAAACAATCAATGGCGTCGCGACATTAGTACACGTAAGTTTAATGAAGATATTCCTTAGTGTTGTGTTATTCGCACATGTGGTTCTAATGAAGACAATTTTTAGTGTTGTGTCATCAGTAAATGCAAGTCTAATGAAGGTATTCCTTGGTGTTGGGTATTGGTACATGTGGGTCTAATGAAGACAATCTTTAGTGTTGTATCATCAGTACACGTAAGTCTAATGAAGGTATTCCTTGGTGTTGTGTCATTAGTACATGTAGTTCTGATTAAGACAAGATTTAGTGTTGTATCATTAGTACATGTAGGTTTAATGAAGACAATATTTGGCGTTGTATCGTCAGTACATGTAGATCTGATTAAGACAAGTTTTAGTGTTGTATCATTAGTACATGTAGGTTTAATGAAGACAATATTTGGCGTTGTATCGTCAGTACATGTAGATCTGATTAAGACAAGTTTTAGTGTTGTATCATTAGTACATGTAGGTTTAATGAAGACAATATTTGGCGTTGTATCGTCAGTACATGTAGATCTGATTAAGACAAGTTTTAGTGATGTATCATTAGTACATGTAGGTCTGTGGGTGTTGTGTCCTAATTCTAGCCATGGGATGACCTTTTTTATTTTATTTCCTGTCGACATTACCCGATGAAATGACGCAATCACTCATGATCTTCTCATTAGATACCCAGTATACCCAGTATTTATTTCACTTTGATGGTCAGTCAGCTTTTTTAACTCGTGGCATCTTGATTACAATTGAAAATCTCTAACTGCTGTACGCCTTCATAAGACAAATGCTGCTTTTCTAGTACGGGAACAGTGTGCAAATAAAAATTGGATGTTTTTGCTGTTCTGTCCCAATAAATTTGGTAAGATAATGTATGTTTCAAATGGTGAGAATCGTACTGTACCTTATACAACTGTGGTGCATAAAGTTATTGGATAAACTTGTCAATTATTAACTTCGTCTAAGACAACTTCATATAA
>NW_013672772.1:0-12195 GCF_000517525.1 Limulus polyphemus
GATGTGGTGATAGAAGAGGATGAAGATTAGGTATACACGATAAAATAGAAGATGTGGTGATAGAAGAGGATGAAGATTAGATATGCGTGATGAAATAGAAGATGTGGTGCTAGAGGAGGATGAAGATTAGACATGCATGATGAACTAGAATGTGTAGTGCTAGAGGAGGATGAAGATTAGACATGCATGATGAACTAGAATGTGTGGTGCTAGAGGAGGATGAAGATTAGATATGCGTGATGAACTAGAATATGTGGTGTTAGAGGAGGATGAAGATTAGATATGTATGATGAACTAGAATATGTGGTGTTAGAGGAGGATGAAGATTAGATATGCATGATGAACTAGAATATGTGGTGCTAGAGGAGGATGAAGATTAGACATGCATGATGAACTAAAATGTGTAGTGCTAGAGGAGGATGAAGATTAGATATGCGTGATGAACTAGAATATGTGATGCTAGGGGAGGATGAAGATTAGATATGCGTGATGAACTAGAATCGGTGATACTAGGCTGAACGTTGCTCTACTGTAACTACGACATGGGTTGTAAACTTTGCTCTGGTATTTTAACGAATTGGATTAGTCAAAATATGAAGCTGTCTAAGCTTTATTTGGAATTGTTATTGTGTTATTCTTGGCTTAGCCACATCATCCTTTTGACTTAGCCACATTATTATTCCCTGTGTAATGTTAGCGCTAGATTTTACCAATAGTTGTTTAGTAGTTACATTGGTCACCAGTTAGATATATGATCGTGATGTTTCAACTAAAATTGTCCTTAAGTGGTATTGGCGGTTTATTTGTTTTACCAGCCCGAGAAATTAGAGGCTATGGTGTAGTTTTATTAGTTTTCACTTAAATGTAAAGCTGAAAATGGGCCATTTGCACTATGCCTAGAGAAGGGGTCAAACCCCGAGTCTTAGCTTTATATCTATCTACTCAAGAATATTATAAGCCACCAGACTAGGAGAGAAATTCGATACGATATTTCTATTTCTTTATCGTGTTTTTTAAAACCAATAAACAACATTCTCTATTTCTTCTTTATATTTTTAAGAAACAAGGGTGAGTTGTAATGACATTTATATTTTCCCTAACATTTCAACGTGGAAGCACAGTTATCTAATGCTATGAAGGGGACCGATACAACACCAGAACTAACTAGTGGTTAGCGTGCTCGGACTTTTATACAAAGATTAAAGCTTTATCGACAATTTAGATATAAAAATAAGAAAAAAAGTATTCATAGTTAAATTATAACGAAGAAGAGAAAGCGCCTGTTAATGTTAAGATTACAAACTATAATGACGTCCTCCACAGCAATTTTCCACACGGATAATATGGTCCTGTTCTACTGCTCCACACGGATGATGTGGTCCTGTTCTACTGCTCCACACGGATAGCACAGTCCTGTTCTACTGCTCTACACGAATATCACAGTCCTGTTCTACTGCTCCACACGGATATCACAGTCCTGTTCTACTGCTCCACACGTATATTACAGTCCTGTTCTACTGCTCCACACGTATATTACAGTTCTGTTCTACTGCTCCACACACAACAGGACTGTAATATACGTAATATCATCTGTGTGGAGCAGTAGAACAGGACTGTAATATACGTAATATCATCTGTGTGGAGCAGTAGAACAGGAATGTGATATCCGTGTAGAGCAGTAGAACGGAACCATATCATCTGTGTGGAGCAGTAGAATAAGACTGTGATATCCGTGTGGAGCAGTAGAACAGGACGGTGATATCCGTGTGGAGCAGTAGAACAGGACTGTGATATCTGAGTGGAGCAGTAGAACAGGACTGTATTACCTGTGTGGAACAGTAGAACAGGTCCATGTTATCGGTGTGGAGCAGTAGAACAGAACTGTAATATACGTGAGGAGCAGTAGAACAGGACTGTGATATCTACTGCTCCACACGTATATCACAGTCCTGTTCTACTGCTCCATACGTATATTACAGTTTTGTTGTACTACTCCACACAGATGATATGTTCCCGTTGTACTGCTTCACACAAATGATATTGTCCTGTTCTACTGCTCTACACAGATGATATTGTCCGGTTCTACTGCTCCACACAGATGATATGGTCTTGTTCTACTCTTATTTGTGATTGCACGAATGTGTAATAATTAATTTTAAAGGAACTTTTTTGAAAGAAAGACATACTAATCTGATTAGCTTTAAATATCTTATTTTTGTATCATATCTGAGTCTAGTATTAATCGTTATTCTAAAGAAAAGTTAGCCGTTATTTTAGCCAAAAACTATTAATTAATATCCATGAATGTCTGAATTCAAAACCAGTTTTTTAAATCTGAAACTGCTTTACTTTCCAAGCTGATTTGATGATAATTGTGGAACAATTAGGTCAGTTTCTACAAAACCACCAAAGTGAAGTGTATATACATATATATATTTAGTCTGTACAACAGGACCGAACGTGTCTCAGTGGTCGGCGTACTGGATTATGGATCTACAGATCCTTGGTTCGTGACCCCTTACCACAAAGAAAAGTTCGCGCTCCGTACTTTGGGGGCTGTTGATGTGCTTTAAGAATGAGGGTTAAATGCCACTATTCGGTCAGACGTGAGTATCACAAGAATTGGCGGCAGGTGTTGTTAGCTAGCAGCATTTTTTCAAATCCATCACATCAAAACTGGGGAGAGCAATGCACGGACGAACCTTTCTGAAACAGAGATACTATTATTATTTTAAATCACCCTTTTGAATAAATCGTTTTAAAGCTAGTAATGACATATTACATATTTTTTTACTAACATTATTGTTTATAATGTTTAAAATAATATTGAACGTTATTATTTCTATATATTATCAATTTTTACACTTACGAAGATTTTTTTTTGTACGATTAAGTTAGTAAAAGAACCGAGGACTAAACTAAAGCCACTATACTGGTCGAACTTTGTGAAGTATGATGGGAATCAGGGCCGAAAATATTGTCAATAAAGATGATGTCTAACTGATTATTCAATGCTTTCTAATCATTGTACGTTTTTTCTTTTCTTGCCTATTTATCTATAGCATTGCATAATTCTTGTTAGTTTAATAAGTTGATTTGGCTTCTTTAATTTATATATATATATTATGTTCTGATATATATAGAGTTAGTTTAATTTTGATGATAATTTATTAATTGTTCTAAATAAAATTTCTGATTAGCTATTGCAACTGTGCCTTTAAGAAAACGTAAAAGAAAATAACGGTAAAACTATGCTGGTACAATAGATTATTCGGTAGCAGTAGGTAAAACTATGCTGGTACAATAGATTATTCGGTAGCAGTAGGTAAATCTATCTTGAGTATTTTAACTGGTTTCCTGTCAAAGAGAATCGAGGTAGACATGATTATTTACGACACTTTAAATAATTGTCTACGTTTACTACGAAACTACAAATTAGAACACACGACGTATATGCTGTAATATATATTCCCTGACCATAAAATGTAAGAACGTATTATGAAAACAACGAAAGTATTATTTAATGTTTCAGAATGAATAGAACAACGAACGTATTATTCAGGGTTTCAGAATGTATTTTTTGTTTCGAAAATTGTAACGAGCTTACCATTAATTTCAAATGAATTCATATTCGGTATTTCTCCCACAATGCAGAGTACTGCTAACGAGGATTTACGCTCAATACCAAAGCTCATCAGGACAGACAGGTAATAACACCCAAAGCCGTAATGGCAGCACTGCTTATAACATTCATGTAATAAGTGTGACGTTGCGTGTAACGTTAAGTGCTGACCAGCCTTTCCACTGTTCTACAGCATGTCTTCAAAAGAAGTTTGTTTGGATAAGGTTAGAAACTTTTATTTTCGTTCAATTAGAACAGAACTTTATCATATCGAGTTATCTGCGAAACTAAACTTGTATTTCTGTTGAATACAGCTAGGAAAGGCCTTGTGTTTGACTTTAAAGTGTGTACTTACAGAACTATATTAAAAATCTTTTGGTGACGAATTTGAACCTAAAAGAGACCCGAGAGCCCATATTCTGATGTGGTAATGGTAGGAAACGTATGGCATGACATATATGCCGAAACGCAGGTTTTCACTGAAGTGGTTCCTGTTACAATCTTTGGATCTTTTCTTGCATTTAATGTAATGTCGTCTCACCATTTATACAGGAATTTGACTTTTTAATTTTAACTACGACCAGGTCAGTGACCCTTATGGTTAGATACCGCTGTCCCTAATTTTGATCTACTGACCAGAGGAAATGCAAGCACTCAGCACACTAGGGCTTTTTCGGTCTCTTGTGATTAGAATAACGGGATTAACCGTTTGTATAATAACGTCTCAACAACTGAAAAAATGGATCTTATTCAGCGACATCTCGAACCCCGAATTTTAGGGGTCGCAGACTCGGTAGCCTTGCCCAAACATACACTTTGAGAGCAAAATACAATACTGACTCGTTAAGATTCGTGTTTCGTAGTAAGAATTAACATCTATGACAACTCAAGGGCCAAGAGCTTTCGCAATATCCTTCTGTCTCTAAAATGTTTGCAATTATAACATAAGATAATCTGGTCGTGTAGAAGCCATTTTATATAACACCTTATTTTCACTTAATTGTACTTAGATATTGTTTAACTCCATCTGTAATAAGAATTTCCCAGTGGAGTAGTGGGTGGGTGGAGGGGGGGGGAAGAATCATTTGGTGATTACAAGATAAATTCGCTGAAACAACTGCTATCGTTACAGACAAACTTCGTGGAATAATCCTTAGAAAGTCTTCTACGTTAATGTAAAGCACAGGAATCTTGATAATACCTTTAGTAGGTGTAAATGTACACTGACAAATCATGGTAAATAACGAGCGTGAATAAATATGACGTCAAGTATAATAGAAAGCATGAATTAAACCGAGTGATTAAAGGTGATACATTTATTATTCACGATTAAAATATAACAATTCTTCATACGCGAAAGTAATCAGGAAGCCTTCATGTTAACATGGTATTCGGGATACGTTTGTAGCAAAAAATATTCGACCACGTGATCTATAGATCTTCAATAAAATATACGTTACATAAGATTTCAGGAAATATCAATAAACTACAAGCATTCAAAGAGGTTTGGACGCATGTGAAAAAAGTGCATATCTAAACAGGAAAATGTAATGAAAAGGTTCTCGCACTTTCGGATTGAACATTATGTTTATACAAACTTAAACTTTAAAATATTTAGGCTTAAAGTCAATGCTTTAATCCTCCCATTGTGTTCGGAATTTAGCTAACATCTGTTATGTTTCGGTGATATTCCGATGGAATTTCAAACAAATAGAAACAGCTTTGGCTTGATCAAATATATTTCTCTTTCCATATATGATATTTACTCATTTACCTTAAAAACTAGAAATTAAATTATAATTATAATAAGCTTGAACAACAACAACAAAAAACAGGGTCGGATGAAATAGACTCGAAACATTTCTGTAGGGTTAAGACTTAACCCTAATATATATATATGTCCTCCACAGTTTGTGAGGTATGAAAAGCAAGATTAAATTGTGTAACTTACCAAATATTTTATACGTCACTTAAGTTTAAGACGCTTACATCCTTTTGTTAACTTTTCGGTTTCTTTTCGAGAGAAAACCGTTCGATGTGAACAATGAATGTTCTTTGGGTTTATATTTTTGGTTAAGTGAAATATTGAGCCCCGAGATAAGAGCACCTAAAATATATAAAAGATGGGCGTCACGCTAAAGCTTAAGAAAAGGCTAATCCTAACATGTGTTTATAGCTTATAAATCACTTAAAGAAATAGTTAAGCTATTAATTGGTCTTCATGAGTGAAGGTCGACGTAAGATGACATATTAAACCTCGTACATTTTTCTCTTTTGTATTTCATTGTTTTTGTTACTCCTGCTAATTAAACATACTCTGAAATATTTACTTCGAGCTTTGTTTCTGCGTGTGGAATAAAAAAAAAGCTGCTTGTCAATTTAGGTTTTGAAAATTCGTAATCTACTTCAAATGAAACTTGACCTTTGAACTTAATTTGTTTGTTTGTTTAAGTGTAAAGCTGCACAATGTGATATCCGCGCTGTGCTCGTTGTAGGAATAGAACTCAGACTTTTAACGTTATAAGACCTCATGTTTACTACATAGCCACTGAGAGGGGGATATAATTATAAAAATTAATCAAATTTATAATAATTTGATAAAAAAGTTTGATTATTTTTTTTTTACAACACTCTTTACATAATCAGGAAAGTGTACTGACAAAAATTCATTCGATAGCATAAATGAATCAAATATTAGGAAAATTGGACTGAAATAACTTACACTTATTTCCGTTTTTACTTGTTAGGGGGAACAGTTTGTTTTTTGTCAAGCACAAAGCTATACATTTGGCTACCAGAGCCCTGTCCACCGTGGGTGTCGAGGCAAGATTTTTTAGTGTTATAAACCCTTAGGCTTGCTGAGTACTCATCATAGAATAGGGAGAAAAGACGAACAAAATTAATGGTTGTTGTCACATTTGTCCTCAGTTATACCTTCCTTTGAGGCCTGGCATGGCCAGGTGGTTAGGGCGCTTAACTCGCAGCCTGTCGGTCGCAGGTTCGAATCCCCATCCCACCAAACATGCTCTCCCTTTCAACCGTGGGAAAGTTACAATTTGACAGTCAATCCTGCTATTCGTTGATAAAAGAGTAGCCCAAGAGTTGGCGGTGGATGATGATGGCTAGCTGCCTTCCCTCTAGTCTTTTACTGCTAAATTATGGATGTCTAGCGCAGATAGCCCCCTTGTAGCTTTGCGCGAAGTTCAAAACAAACAAAATCCGTCGTTTTTCAAACTAATATTCTAACAAAGAAGGTTTTCTTAAAATTTGTTTTGTAGGAGCATAACTCAGAATGGCCAGGTGGTTAGGGCACTCGACTCGCAATCTGAGGGTCGCGGGTTCGAATCCCCGTCCCACCAAACATGCTCGCCCTTTCAGCCGTGGGGGCGTTATGAGTGACGGTCAATCCCACTATTCGTTGGTAAAAGAGTAGCCCAAGAGTTGGCGGTGGGTGGTGATGACTAGCTGCCTTCCCTCTAGTCTTACACTGCTAAATTACTGACGACTAGCGCAGATAGTCCTCGTGTAGCTTTGCGCGAAATTCAAAAAACAAACAAACAAGCATAACTCAGAATTTTAACATTCGAAGAAAAAAAAACTCTTAGTGACGTAACGCAAGAATTTTAATCTGTTATTCGAGTACTGATTACAAACTGAAAAATGTAGTATAAAATACGTTCTTTTTCCTGTGTATTCTTAGTAAGGAAACGCGGTATCGTTATTTTCTTGTTATTCTTATATTTTTCCTACACTATAAAGCAAAGGAATTTTGTTTTGTTTTTCAAGCATTTTTATTTGCAAAATTGTCAACATTTCTTGGTTGTCCGGGTCCTATAAATCAATCCACGATTCCATTGTTTTTTATTTTATTGTTTATTATTTATTCAATAATTTTCTTTGCCTGAAGATTTATTTGTTTGTTTATTGGATTTCGCGCAAGGCTACACGAGGGCTAGTCAACACCATCCTCCGCCAACTCAAGGATTACTATTTTCAGACCGAATTGTGGGATTTGTTCGTCACTCTTACAACGTTGCCACGGTAATAAGACGCAAGTCATGGAATTTCAGCTCCACAGTCTGGCAAGCTAAATACTGGATCCTTGCCTGAGAAGTGCATAGAAGTATAAATTTTAAATTCCTTTATGTAGATATTCATTTAACCCTTTCTGTTGTTAACTCCACCATGTCAAGTACATACATATTAATAACATCGAGTTTTTTTTCCCAATATGCCTACATTTAAGGCTCTTTTCCACTGACTAATAACGTTATCAGAACTCTTAGACTTGTATATACAAAATAGTCTGAATATGTGAACTTTAAAAGAGAACCTATGACGTAAAGTCATTCTTTGTTTCGGTGTACCATCTACTATGAACTGTAGTTTCGCCTATTCAAGGCTCATTAGCACAGATTGGGTCAGCAAACCAAATATATAACATTAAATCTCTTATACTGATGAAGTGTATATAACAGCAGAAATGCTTAGTGAGTTGTAAGGAGTTCTCTTACTTTAAAAAGATGCTTATCTGACGTAAGCATCGATATTAAAGACATTTTCTTTGACCGATTATTCAATGACATCGAGGACCAGAGTCTTTCAACAGAGGCACTTCACAGAAAATAACTTTATTAAAGACAAGCTGCAACGATCATCTGAGAAAACAGATGATTGGATCAGCTTGTAAAATGCAACAGAAGTCTGATTATGTGTTAATTGATTGATTTCATCAACATCTGTCAGGATTCAACTTACTTTGACCAGTACAAAAATCTCAAATCACGTGCAGTAAATGATTGGAGTAGTGTATTTTGAATTAAAGATTGGAGTTTCAAATTATTCTGTGCTAAAAGTAGAGTAATAATATAGAGAAAACTGCGCAACACATTTTATTTTGCTCGTTCTTTTGGCAGCCCCCACCCCATTGGAACAGCTGTTAGGTTACAGACTTACAACGCTACACATTTTATTTTGCTCGTTCTTTTGGCAGCCCCACCCCATTGGAACAGCTGTTAGGTTACAGACTTACAACGCTAAAACACGGGGCTCGATTTGACACAGGAGATAACCCAATGTGACTTTGCTCTAAAAAACAAACCCTTGGTAGGGGACGGGTCTTTTTATTTGTTTTAGAAGAGTGAACTGAAAAAGCTCTTTCTGATATCACTACCGCGTTTTCATCCAGATGAACAAAGGTCCTTCCTAAACAATAACACGAGAAAAATCTATAGTGTTCGAGCAGTTTGAAATGGAAACGAAGAACATGACAGTGACATTAATCATCTTCTATAGCAAAATCACCTATCCAATCGAGCATGTTTGAATAGAATGTTCATCTCCCGATCGCTACCGCAATCATATATGTAATCAATAATTGTAAACTATTTTCCCGTGAATGGAGTCTATGTTACGCCGAGCTCGGGCTGCAATCAGGGCGAAATGTGGTCCAACCCGATATTAAAAGGAGGTTAAGGATCTTAATTAAGTATTCATACGATGTATAGGTAGCCGTAACAAACATTATTAGGGTGAGTTTAAATGTGTCGTCAAGGAGTGTGTCTGAATGCGATAATTTTATTATCTCAGCTACAGGAATTATATTCTCTGTTTACTGCTATAGTGTGAACTGTAGACGAATTCAGTTCAGTATTTTTTCTTCTCTCAGGTCAGTTGAAGAAAAAAGCTCCTAGAAACAAGGAATTTACTTTCTTTTTTTTAAATGAGTATAAACTTTAAATTTCGTAGGCAAACAAAAATATATGCGCAGAGAACACGGACAGGTTTATAAGCTTGGAGACAGCTTGCTATTCTGTAACCAATTCAAGCAACATTTGTTTCTAGGTGTCGTGCCTCTTAAAGGGAAGACCATCTATGTTCTATGGTTAGAGTGTCGGGCTGCGAATCGAGATGTCAAAGGTTCGAGATGGCTATATGCCATTGGACATGTTCTGCTCTTTCAGCTGTAGGTGTATTGTGAAACTAAAAGTGAGTTTTACTATTTACTAAGGGTACTCGCCCAGGTAGTGGTTGATGCTGAATATATATCCTCTTTTTTCACCCCTAATTTAGGGATGACTACGCTTGAAACTTGGGGTCTTTCACCTGGTCGTTTAAAGATTTTTCGTTACAATAGAAATCTCTTGCGCTCAATTTTCATTGTGGAACAGTTGTGTTTGTTGGAGTAACAGGACTCTCAGGATGATTCTTTGTTATAAAATTAGGATTCGAGTTTTCTCTTCTGACAATTGACATAAAATTATATACGAGAAACTACTTCTACAGAGGACCGAGCCATAATGTTAACACAGATATGTACATAACTCAACAGACACACAAATATCGGCATATGGTGAATTTCATGAGATATGAATGGGATTACGGCCGAAGATTATTCCTGCTCTGTTATTACAATACAGTCTGTGATAATTTCACTTTAAAATCACCACTATAACTGTTTGTTACTACAGTTGTATCCATAGCTTTAAATAATTGTCTCTTTTTCATCAAAGTCCTCACAGGCTGGTTCAATGACTTTAGAATACAACTGACAAAACAAATTATATCTAGTGTAATGTATTATAATGTATTATATATTATTATATAATATATAATGTATTATATTATGTAATGTATTATAGTGTAATGTAATATATCTAGAATCAATGTATTCTAATTATTATAAGGCTCTGGTTTATGACTTGTGGAGTCGTATCTAGATTGGTATATTAAATATATGCTTATATTACTGGGTTAATTTTTAGTTTTGTCCTACGTAGATAACTTGCTTAGATCATAAGTGAGTGACAGTTAATAAGCTATTATACAGCACTAGTAATATGAACTTATCCAACTACCTGGCATTACGATTCTACATCTACTATTTAAAAACAAAAGGAGGAGTAAACATCTTTGGAGCAGTAATTCCTTTCAGAAGTTGGTCCCTTTAAATACTATTGTAAAGGAGTCGTCTCCTTGATAACAATATGTGATACTGAACATCTGAGTAGAACATTATGATGTGAATCTAGAAATTACATTCTTCTGGAGAAGTGAAAATGGAATACTGAACATCTGAGTAGAACATTATCATGTGAATCTAGAAATTACATTCTTCTGGAGAAGTGAAAATGGAATACTGAACATCTGAGTAGAACATTATGATGTGAATCTAGAAATTACATTCTTCTGGAGAAGTGAAAATGGAATACTGAACATCTGAGTAGCACATTATGATGTGAATCTAGAAATTACATTCTTCTGGAGAAGTGAAAATGGAATACTGAACATCTGAGTAGAACATTATGATGTGAATCTAGAAATTACATTCTTCTGGAGAAGTGAAAATGGAGACGGAACGATAACAAAACTTGCAACTCTATTTACCAGGTAGACAAATGCTTTGTTCAACTAAGCTACTAATTCACAAATGCCGTAAGTGTTAGTTTTGTTTTTGGACAAATTATTGAGGCCTTTAGTTTTACCCCGATAACCGTGACTCCACTATCACCTCGATAATCGTGAATCCAGTATCATCGCGATAATCATGACTCCAGTATCACCTCAATAAGCGTTATTTCAGCATCACTTTAGCAACCGTGACTCCAGTATCACTTAAATAAGCGTGACTTCGGTATCAACTCAATAAGCGTGACTTCAGTATCACCTCAATAAGTGTGACTTTAGAACCACTCTCATATGCGTGACTTCAGTATCATTTTAGTGAGTGTAACTCCAGTATCACCTTAGTAAGCGTGACTTCAGTCTCACCATAGTAAGTGTGACTTCAGCATCACCTCAATAAGCGTGACTTTAGTATCACCTTAATAAGCGTGACTCCAGTGTCACCTTAATGATCGTGACTCCAGTATCACCTGAATAAGCGTGACTTCAGTATCCACTCAATAAGTGTGACTTCAGTATCATTTTAGTAAGCGTAACTTTAGTATTCCCACAGTAAGCGTGACTTCAGTCTCACCATAGTAAGTGTGACTTCAGCATCACCTTAATGAGTGCGGCTTCAGTATCACCTTAATAAGTGTGACTCCAGTATCACTTTAATGAGCGTTGCTTCAGTATCACTCTGATAAGCGTGACTTAAGTATTACATCAATAAGCGTGACTTCAGTGTTACCTTATTAAACGTGACTTCAGCATCACCACAGTAAATGTGACTATTGGGTAGAATTAAAGAGACAATTATATAAAAAACGAGTAGCATGCAGGAAAGTGTTACTTATCTGTAACGTTTAAAGTGCTTTGTAAAGACATATTTATCCAGGAAGAACAGATATTTTATTGTGCAGTTACAAAACTTGATATTCTGGAATAAAACTGCTATAAATGAAAAGGTGTTTAATTTGATATTCAGGTGTGTAGCCAAATGGAATCATATATAAGGATGCTTTGTAAAGACATATTTATCCAGGAAGAACAGATATTTTATTGTGCAGTTACAAAACTTGATATTCTGGAATAAAACTGCTATAAATGAAAAGGTGTTTAATTTGATATTCAGGTGTGTAGCCAAATGGAATTATATATAAGGACTCCGGATGAGTTACTAGTTGGTT